>NC_090265.1:735355291-735658321 GCF_040414725.1 Anabrus simplex
TTATACATGTGATATTCCATCATACATGTGATAATAAATAAGTATTGATTAGGTGGAATCTTTCTTTCTTTTTATGATATGGAGTTTCATCCTAGGACTTCCAGTTTGCACCTGATCATCATAGTCATGGAGAATGAGGCTGAGTACATCCATTTTATTAGCATGACTCGTATAATAATGGAATTTCTATTTAAAGTTCAATAATATGTAAATAATAATTGATAGGATCTGTTTTGTTTAAAATGTAAATGTGCTAATTAAGGGTACAGTGTTCAGTCAGTATCAAGTCTGAGTGAATTCGATTTTTGTAAATACGGGAAGATTTGTTCTGGGAATTTATTTTTTATTTTATACTTGGGAATTTTCTCAGATCTGTTTTTTGTAGTTTGACTTTGTGTAAAATGGTGAGCACCAGTATTCCACAGGAATGTTCATTTAAGTTGATTGGTACTCAACCAGTTGTACTATCATGCATACGAGTTATATTTATTGGAGATTAGTTATCGTGGATGGAAGGGGTGCTGTAGTGAATGCTGGGTTGGTGCGTGGGAGTGCCCGACGTTCCGCACCTGACACTTCTTAGTTGGCTCTGCCTCCTGTCCCAGCTTGCGACTGACCCAGAGCCTTCTCCCCCTCGCCTTATATAGCCGATTGGCGTTCCCAGTCACATAATTCACAGTTTCTTGGGGAGTCTCTCCACACCTTCCTTAATGTGTCGTCTCCTTAAATCTCTAATGACACTTTCTAGACTTCAGTCATGTAACTTAATTTGCTCACTCATTTCATTGTGGCAACACACAATTCATCAATCATTTCATCTGATTAATAAGACCCTGAATATCTCGACCCACCATGTGAGTCCAGTCTTCAATACCTTCTGTCATCAAGGACTAACCCATTTTTCAGCTGACGAGATGGTTCTTTCTCTTCAGCTCTCACATAAGATGGCAACTGAGTAACTCAAAAAGGAACAAAATATACAACAGCAAATACCATCTTGTATGTTATTTAAAAGGGGCCTAAAATCTAGATCATTGGCCAGCATGATACCACTCCTACATAATAATGCAAATCCATCTTTACAACTAATTCTTAACAAATACAGAATCAAATATTACTACATAGACAAATACAAATGTGTGGTCACCTCTAAAATCCAAAGAAACAGGGGCCTAACTATTATTCAATGCAGGATAACGGTTCGGATCTCTGAAGATTCACTACAGCACCCCTTCCATCCACGATAACTAATCTCCAATAAATATAACTCGTATGCATGATAGTACAACTGGTTGAGTACCAATCAACTTAAATGAACATTCCCGTGGAATACTGGTGCTCACCATTTTACACAAAGTCAAACTAAAAAAAACAGATCTGAGAAAATTCCCAAGAATAAAATAAAAAATAAATTCCCAGAACAAATCTTCCCGTATTTACAAAAATCAAATTCACTCAGACTTGATACTGACTGAACACTGTACCCTTAATTAGCACATTTACATTTTAAACAAAACAGATCCTATCAATTATTATTTACATATTATTGAACTTTAAATAGAAATTCCATTATTATACGAGTCATGCTAATAAAATGGATGTACTCAGCCTCATTCTCCATGACTATGATGATCAGGTGCAAACTGGAAGTCCTAGGATGAAACTCCATAAACCTTGACACAGGAATCTCCTTTGGTAACTATGGCACACAACATACACACACAGTTAAGCCGTTACACATATCTGCTTTAAACATGCCAATGTCCCGGGATCAGAAATACTAATACAGAATTATTAATTAAACACCCATGTGTAGTTTAGTAGTGACACGTCTGTATCTCTGCTCACTATACTAATTACTGTAATGGTTCTAATAGTGCCTTCTTTGTTTTGGATGATGAAGGTAATAATAATATCAATTCTAGTTCATGCTTTCAATGACGGTCAAATAACCCGAACGCAAACTCTGTTATTTCACCATCATTAGCTCTTCTCAGACACCACTTGTTTTAAATCATTTCAACTATTCTCTAAATTAAAAGTTCACACACAAAGGAAACTGTAGCCTGGGACTAACACACATCTGTCCCTCACGAGATGAACGTGAAGAATGCTCTAGGGCAACGCTTCCCGCATCTTATAACACCTAGGAAGATTCCCCCCTCTCAAAAGTTCCATACACCCTATTTATGGGGTGCAATGATCAGGTGACCAGTTATCTTATAAGATGATTAAGACTCGTCCAGATGAAATCTTATTGCACAATCCTGAATAATAAATAAATATCTGTCCTCATTTTCAGCTCACTTAAGGGACATCTCCCTGTCAAGTTGATGTTGAGAAAATAAACACATGCCTTCTGTAAATTTCCACTCTTACATAACCACTTTCTTTTGCAGGAAATTATCAACATAAAAAACATCACAAACCCTAATAAAATTCACTGATGTCGAACAGCTTTTTGGATCCCTGTACAATGCAATAATATTAAAATCATTAATTTCCTTTATATAAAAAACGAAGTCGATCATGCTGTTTTAAAGATGGTTCCATGATTACGATGATGAAAAGTTTTAGCTCTCCCACTCACAAATGACTTGTAGTCGGGATAACCCCGTCCCCTCTCTTCATTCTGGGGTTCCGCAGCTCAGCTTGGTGGAGACACACCCTGGCTTCACGCTTGGCGTTCCACTCTTCGAGTTACCGCTTACTTGTTTCCCGACAAATAAATGTGCTTTCTCTTGATCCCTAGTCCTTGCTTCATGTCCTTGTTGACTACAGTATGTACGTACGTATGTATGTATGGAATGGCTCAGGCATGCATACAGCAAGCAAGTTACGTCACGCAGGAGGGTGATGCAACTATCACGTGTACACCATCTGATATTGTCGAACATGCTAGAAGAAATTTTACTAACTTTGGAACCCACTGAGTTATTAATTAATGAGATACATCATTATATAGCCCATTATTTAGAGGCAAACATATTGTAATTTCATTAATATCGGCCTATGGACTTAAGTGTAATTCAGGCGTAAAGAAACTTGATTTTGCCACGAGAGGAGGAAGCTAACCTCGACAGATTGATATAAAAGAACGGGGTTCTGCTAGGTCAAAGGCAGTTCAATTCTCAACTCACTGCCGTCGTGTAGTCATGCTGTCTCATGTGAACGGGTCCACGAGGTTTGAACTCAAAACATCACATCGTACAAACTCTATGGTAAGTTTTTAATAACTCGTGTTGGAACTTAGAAACTTTTTGAGTGATATGATACTAACTTAATAATTTCAAAGTGTTGTCAAAGACTTATGAAATTTAATCACTTTTCGGACTTAGTATTTTCAACTGCAAATCGAACAAATTTAATTGACTAAAACTTGTGTTCATATTTGAATGAAACTGACTTTAAACATTCATGCGAAATAAGCGTGTGAATATTAAGATGATTTTCAAGTGAAATAATTAAACTTTTAATCAATTCATAACATTACCTTAGATACGTGTGTAATAACTAGGGCTCGGATGTTTAGGAAAAGTTATATATTTTTCTTTGTCTCTATTTTCCTGTCTGATTAGATTTTGGTACAAATCAGGTGATTATCGTCAAAATTAAGTGATTTTCATATGTCATATAAATGCATATTTTGGCTATTTTTGCCATAAGGTCATAATTTTGAACTACTGTATTTTAGTAGAAACATCATATTTCGGTCATATTTCGGCAGTCTGACGACAGCTGGAGGTGTACAAAATCATCTTCAACTTACCAAATGCGAACTAGTGTTCACAAAACTGCTTCTCGGTATCACGCAGTTAATAGAAGTGGAATACCCTTTGTATGCAGTGAAGGTCATAGACCTCACCCTACCCAACCCGCTGTACTCGGCAACCTGGTCTCTCACTTAGAGGCAGAAATAATCCAGAAAATCCCATCCCAGCAGTGAGCTAATTACTTCTGGCAATTGCACACTTGTCTTTGTTCAGGTATTAGTACTTCAACCACCTTTCACTTATACAAATGTCATTTTACAATAAATCGTATCCCAACACACTTTCCAGTATGCCTAAGGAAGAGTCTTCTACTAGTGTTAAGTTACGAAGCTTTGTTAAGGAATTTGGAGAAGAGTATTATTTATGTACAGACGGATTAGTTATATTTTGCAAGTTGTGTGAAGTGAAAGTCGTGGCTGAATAACATGCAACAACATTGTAACACAGCAAAACACAGCAGCAATGTCAAAAAAAACATGTCGATAAGAAGAGGCAGCAATTGATATTCGATAAGGCTGTTACATCTTCAGCGACGGACAGATGTTCGGATTTTTCAAAGGAACTTTGTGAGATCATGGTGTCTGCAAACATTCCTCTAAATAAGGTGAACAATCCCCATTTCAAGGATTTTCTGGAGAAATACACTAAAAAAATATGCTCCTACAGAATCAACACTGTGAAAAAACTATTTATCACATTGCTATGAAGATACTCTAAATCAAATACGACACAGTGAAGCAGACAATAAGATTTGGATATCTATTGATGACACGACGGACACTGCAGGTAGATATATAGGGAATGTAATTATTGAAACACTCCATGCTGATCGCCTTGAGGATATTTTTCTAATAACCTCAGAAGTTTTAGAGAGAGCAAATCATTCAACGATTGCACTTCTTTTTGATAATGCACTAAAATGTTGTGGAAGGAATAAATTAAGCAGAAAAAAGTTCTTCACTTTGTTACTGATGCTGTTCCATACATAGTGAAAGCTGCTGAAGGCCTCACAATGTTTTATCCAAGAATGATTCACCTCACTTGCCTTCCGCATGCTGTGCAAATTGTGGGAGAAGAAATTCGTGGGAATTTTTCTGAAGTCGATAAATCAATATCTAAGTAATAATAATAATAACTTAAATGTTTCCACCTTTTCAATACAATATATTCACAAATTTACAAAATTATACGGTACTAGTTTCGACCCATCTAGGGGTCATCATCAGCCGTATTGAAGCAAAGATCATTTGTGGCGAAATCCTAAGACAATATTATTTTAAAGAATAACAAGTGAAATGAGATGTTATGGTAATAGTTAATAATACAAGGAATATACATAATAAGAGGTTTTTAACAAAGAATAAAGTATAAATGGGGTGTTGTAAAAATTATAATCATGGAAATCAGTAAGTTCTTGTATTGAAATGAAATATGGCTTAGGAAGAGGGCTTAAGGTGGGGCTGAAGGGTGCGGGAGAAAGTGTAATTGTCTTGGAAAAGTACCTTTGATTAAATTTAGGATTGAGTTTAGGTTGGCTGCATTATTGTTTCTGAGGAAAGTGATAAATAGATCGAAGAGTATGTTGGGTTTCTCTGAGATTTCATTGAGATTGTGACTGGCATTAAAGTATTGGTCTAGGTGTTGGAAAATTACTACATACACCTAGACCAATACTTTAATGCCAGTCACAATCTCAATGAAATCTCAGAGAAACCCAACATACTCTTCGATCTATTTATCACTTTCCTCAGAAACAATAATGCAGCCAACCTAAACTCAATCCTAAATTTAATCAAAGGTACTTTTCCAAGACAATTACACTTTCTCCCGCACCCTTCAGCCCCACCTTAAGCCCTCTTCCTAAGCCATATTTCATTTCAATACAAGAACTTACTGATTTCCATGATTATAATTTTTACAACACCCCATTTATACTTTATTCTTTGTTAAAAACCTCTTATTATGTATATTCCTTGTATTATTAACTATTACCATAACATCTCATTTCACTTGTTATTCTTTAAAATAATATTGTCTTAGGATTTCGCCACAAATGATCTTTGCTTCAATACGGCTGATGATGACCCCTAGATGGGTCGAAACTAGTACCGTATAATTTTGTAAATTTGTGAATATATTGTATTGAAAAGGTGGAAACATTTAAGTTATTATTATTATTACTTATATATTGTTCAATACGGACCAAAAACATGAAATTCATAACCATCAAATCAATATCTAACGTAATTTTTTTTAAAGCACCACTATGGGTTGCGACTTTCAAGGAGTTAGTTCCTTTGACACCACTCTCTCCACAGCCAGTTCTTACTAGGTGGGGGATGTGGCTCGATGCTCCCACGTATTGCAAAAACTACTCCACTATCAAAAACATTGTTAACGGCTTCAACAAAGATGATGCCTCTTTTATCAAGATTGCGCAGGAATTGTTTTCCAACAGTTTAGCAGAAAGTCAAACTTTGGAATTATGTAGAGTGCAATTAATCGTTTAGAAGCTGCTAGCTTAGACATTCATGCAAGTATTGACATTGTGAGAAGTGTTGAACATTCAGTACAACAATCACATGGAATAGTTAGTCATCATCATCATCATCATCATCATCATCATCATCATCATCATCATTTCCCTTTATCCAGCTGTAGCCGGGTAGGGGCAAATATGGTTTCTTTCCACTTTCTTCGGTCTTTCCACCACTCCTCCTCCAACACTGTGTCCCAGTCCAGGTTTCTTTCTATAATGCTGCGTTGGATGGTATCCTTCCATCTCAATCGTGGTCGTCCACGGCCTCTCCTTCCTTGGATTTGTATTTCCATCACCTTTTTTGGCATTCTTTCGTCGCTCATTCGTTTTATGTGCCCAAACCATCTTAGTCGGCTCTTCTCTATTCTATCATTAATTTTTTCCACTCCAATTTCTTCCCGGATTTTCTCATTCCTTATTTTGTCTCTTCTACTCTTCTGTATCATACTCCTCAAGAATTTCATTTCGGCTGCCTGTATTCGACTCTCATCCTTCTTTGTCACTGTCCAAGTTTCTGCTCCGTAAGTTGTTATGGGTACGTAATACATCTTGTACATAGTATCCTTTGCTTCCATTGGCACATCTTTGTCCCATAACATATTTCTTACACTATGATAGAAACAACTTCCAGCGTGAATCCTTTTACTAATCTCAGCATCCAGTCGAGCATTCTCCATTAATTCACTCCCCAGGTATTTAAACGTTTCCACTACTTCCAAGGGCTTGTCTGCAAGTCTAATCTGACCTTTCCCTTCTTTCTCCCCTCTAGTCATAACAAGAGTTTTACTCTTTTCTACACTTATTTTCAATCCACATTCTTCAATCTTCCCATTCACCACATTCAACTGTTCTTGAACCTTCCTGTCGTCTTCTCCCCAAATCACAATATCATCTGCAAATAACATCATGTTCATTTCTCTTCCTCCATATGCTGCTTTTGCCGTTCTCATGATGTCATCCATTACTATTGTAAACAGGATTGGTGATAGAACACTTCCCTGTCTCAGCCCGCTAGTGATTTTGAACCAACTTGTCCTGCCAACTTGTGTTTGCACGCAACTACAACATTCCTTATACAATGCCATGATCATTTTTATTAATCCCTGTCCAATTCCTTTTTGCACCAGACTGTCCCAAACTTTCGTCCTAGGGACACTGTCATATGCCTTTTCAATATCAATGAATGTCATCACCATATCATTCCCGTACTCCCAATGCTTTTCCATTAGTTGTCTCATAATGAAAATGGGCTCTATTGTTGACCTTCCACTTCTGAAACCAAACTGATTTTCCTGTATCTGCTTCTCAACCCTCAACCTTATTCTACTTTCCAGTATCCTTTCCATTATCTTAGCAACATGGGATATTAGAGTAATTCCCCTGTAGTTCTTCAAAACTTTCTTATCACCTTTCTTGAAAATTGGGATGATTATTCCTTTTTGCCAATCCTCAGGGACCTCCTTATTCTCCCAGACATTCCTGAGAACCCGATATGTCCACTGCAGGCCTACAGCTCCAGCTGCCTTTATCATCTCCACTGAAATTTCATCTATTTCAGCAGTTTTTCCATTCTTCATCTTTCTTACTGCCATTTAAATTTCATTCATTGTAATTTCTTTATCCATTTCTTCGTCAACTAATTGCCTTTCCTGGTCGTCCATTGACTGACTGTCATCCATTCTTATGTTCAGCAGCTTCTGAAAATATTCTCTCCATCTATTTCTTATTTCTTCTGGCTTTGTTAAAATTATGCCACCTTCATCCTTCACAAATCTGGTGTTTACTTGATCTCTCTTTTTGTTTCTTAAAATACCATACAGTAATTTCTTGCTTCCCTGTGTATCATCTCTCAATGTCTGTGTGAATAAGGCCCAGCTTTTCCTCTTTTCTTCCTCCACTACTTTCTTGGCCAAATTCTTTGTCTCCACATATTTTCTTCTATTTTCTTCAGTCTTAGATGTTTTCCATGCTTTTCATGCCATTTTCTTTTCCTTCACTTTAATCTTTACCCTATCATAGTTAGTGACAGTGTAAAGTGGAAACTTCGTAATGTACTTAATTGAAATGATGGTTTTCACCTCGTGTGCAAGATAAATGATGTTCTTAGAGGAGAAGGTACCAGTACACTTCAAGATGAGTGCATACTTGACATCAGTGATTTAACATTATTTAAATATGCACCAATAACATCTTGTGAAGTAGAAAGCAGCTTCTCTTCTTATAAGAATGTGTTAAGTGATAATCGGAGGACTTTCGCACCTGATGCTTTTAAAACGAATCTTGTCATACACTTCAATTCCATCCGCGGAGAAGAATGAAAAAGGTATGTGAGTTTGCACTATAGGCCCTGATGCCCTACCACAATGTATTGAAAGACACCTAGTTAATTTGTTTCGTGGTTCTCAATTTAAACTTAATGCATTTGAATAATGTTAATGAAATCTGGACGTAAACGTTCCAAAATATATATTTTTTAAATAGATTGATTTCTAGTTTTCTCATCTTCCAAACCACCAATGCAGAGTGCAAACATGTTTTGACTTTTAAAATGTTGTGTGATCTGATAATTTTAGTGAAGTTCGTACTTATTAGTATGTATTCACAAAAGTTTGATTAGTGAATCAAGGATAATAGGCTGTGATTAATTGCTGAACATGTATATTCATAAAACTAATATTTGAGTAAGAATAAAGAAATTAGTTAACAAATGTTTCGATTTATAATTTATTTTAAAATGGCCGTATTTTAATTAATCATTTTTGGATCATATTTTGTAATGTTTATTTCATAATTCATCACTTTTGAGGTCATATTTGCTTGCTTATTTGGGCTAATTTTAGGTCTTAAACATCCGAACCCTAGTAATAACTATTGGTTGAAGTTTTAATAAGGCTAAACCTTCATCACAAGTGAACAGTATTTGACATTGCCGTCATAGGACCTTGTAAATATCTGCGAATTAAGTATTTCGTTTTGGCGAATAAGACTTTGATTTTCGTGTGTAAATATGTTATACTGTGCCTCAACATGAACAGTGAATCCAATCTAATGAGCAATAACAATTTTCTACCAGTGATTAAACATTAGAGGAAATGTACCTCATTAAATACAGTGCCAATTTTACGAATTACAGGCATAGGACACTTGCAAGTTAATCTTGTCAGTTGAACTTTCTCGTGTTTATAAAGTTTAGAAGTGACACGTTGAAACCCTGACCGAGTGCCTATTTTGTCATACCAACTTGCTATAATTTTGACTATGTGGGAATTGGAACGTAGTGACTTCTTGAAATTTAAATGTGGTTACTACATGGGAATGGAACGTGGTTCGACGCTGGATTTGGAACATTGTTACTATGCGGGAATCAAACATGGTACAATGGGGATGGCATCACAACACCAGCTGCCAAGGACTTCATATGCTGTTCGTTGAACTGCATTTCTCTGCGTTTCCAGTCCTGATATCTAGATAATTCAGGTGATATGAGTGCCTCTCTAAACAAACTTGAGATTTAAACAGACTAACTTTATTACAAGTTGAACTTTAGAATCAGTGATTTTATTCATAATTCAATGAACTATTTCACTCATTGGAATTCACATTACATTTTATAAGTGTTAAATGACAATGCTAAAAATAGACTATAGCACAGAACTTTAGAAGAAGATAAAATGAAATATGTGAAGACACCCAATTGATCATCTATGGACTTTTGTGCATTTGAACTTCTGAAAAGGGCCTCACGAAAGATGTCCACACACTATCAGTGGCCTCTGGAAACCCTGTTGGGAGGAGTGGTATTACGAATTGCAGTGGAAATTACATTGTTGGGCTATAGCTAGAAATGCTATATTGTGAAACAATGGTGATCTGGTGGACGATCCCTTAGGCTACACATGCTATAACAGAAACACTTTTTCGCCAATTACAACAAGAGATATTTTCAAGTGAAAAGATGTTATTTTGAATTTCATTTTTTGTAATTTCAACAAATACTTGAAGAATTTTATCAGGAAAGAACTTATTGATTTTCAATGAAAGATCATTGTTTCATGTTAAAAGATAGACATAGACAATCATAAATATTGATTTTATTTCAATTAGCCAGGCGATGTTAACTTGTTTAGAAAATATTGTAATTTGATTTAATGCTGCAAGTCAGAAATAGTATGGAACTTATTCATCAAATTCTCAAGCTGAATAAATTAAGTTTTAAAATCTATCCATTATTTCGCTCAGCATCTACCTCTCTCTGTATCTGTTCCGTAAGGACCATACACTCCTTTGCAAGATTCTCATGCCCATATCCTTAATTTTACCTGGTGCAGTATGTATGTATGTAGGTATGCTTCAAGGTACTCAATATATACATACTGATAATGGGGTGATATGGCAATTTTGAAGAACGGATTGAAACTTGCATATCATTTACACAGATGAGTAGAACCTTTACCTTTGGCTTTGCATTCTCTAAAATAAACTTCAGTTTTAAAGATAACATATATCTTTCTTCCTCTTTTTCTGGGAACAGGCTAAAAGAGAAAAGAAGTGCTAAGAAGTTGGGAGGTTTCTCATTAGAGTTTATAATTTTCATTATCCATACTGATTTCCCAGTTTCATTTGAATAAAAAGGACTTTATTAAAACTCCTAACCAGTCAACATTGTAAGTAAGCAGTTTTACTTTTAGTTAGACATTCTCATGAGCTTCATAACAAGTTGATTTTTTACAGCTATTTTCACCCACTAATGAGAAAATGTTCCAAAAACTTAACATCAACCTTCTTCACAAATATCAGTTGGAATGAAAACTTGGTATACAGGTCAACAGTAAGTTACTTTAAGACATAGTAAGTAAGTAATATGTTTTATTTATCCTGGCAAAGTTCTTGCAGGCGAAGCCACCCGAGCTGCGTGTAAGACGGTGTGACATGGTCAGCGTAACGAAGTCCACAGATAAATCTTACACAAGCATTCTGAGCACACTGTAATTTCCTTCCCCTAGGTTGTTGTAAACTATATCGCAATAATCAAAATGAGGTAATGCGAGTGATTCAACAAGAATTTTCTTTAGTTTAAAAGGGAAAGCGAATTTGAATTTACTGAGACAGCGTAGCGTTCCGTATATTTTTCTACACACAGATATAGTTTGGGCAGACCAGGACAGATGTTTGTCAAATATTATACCAAGATTTCTTACATTTTGGCTATACTGTATCGGAGTATCACTTATGGACAACTGTGGTAACGCTGTTTGATTGAGTTTGCAACGTAATTTAGGGTAACCAATAATTATTGCCTGGGATTTTGATGGGTTTAACTTTAATCCGTGATTTCTGGCCCATATATCTATGGTCATCAAGTCTTCATTCAGGTGATGTGTTTCTGAGTGTAGGTTTTCGGGTTTGCTGTGTATATATATATCTGTAGGTCATCAGTGTATAAGTGGTATTTACAGTGTTTTAATCCAGAAGATATGCCATTTATATACAAAGAGAAAAATACGGGACCCAGTACAGATCCTTGCTGTATTCCTACGTTGACCGTACGCTAATTTGAATATTCATTGTTGTTATTAAGCACACACTGCTGGCGACCTGTGAGATAGGATCTGATCCACTGGAGTGCACTCGCGGAGAAATTTAAACTATTTAATTTGGATATAAGTATGTCCCTGTCAACAGTGTCAAAAGCTTTACTAAAGTCCAATAATGCTAGAACTGTCAGTTGTTTGTTGTCCATAGCTTGCCTTATGTCATCAGTCACATGTGTTAATGCACTGCAAGTGCTGTGTCTCGGTCTAAAGCCAGACTGGTGGATATCACAAAGATTGTGTTGAATAAGATAGTCGGTAATTTGCTTGTGAACTATGAATTTTAAAGCTTTTGGCAATATGCATAAGATGCTAATCGGCCAATAGTCACCAACGTCCTTTGCCAGTTTTATTTTCGGAAGCGGGCGAACTATAGCCATTTTCCATATTTCTGGATAAGTCCCCTGTTGCAGTGAGTAATTTATTTTTTCACCAATGGATAAATGATTTGGTGGAGAATTTTCATGAGCATTTCATGGCCTATATTATCTACGTCCCTAGCCCTGGTCTTGATGCGTTTTATTGAGTCAATCACTTCTTGCGGTGTGACGTGACTGAAGTAAAATTGGTCTCTTTGTAGAGATGGCTTATTATCATATGTATGAATAGTTTTCTCCTTTATGACTGGATTAATTCCCATTGGCGAAATGAAATGGTCATTTAATTCATCTACGTTAACATTTAGTTCATCGTTAGATTTCTGGTTATTGATGCCAAAATATTTCATAGATTTCCACATCGTTGCAGGGTGTACGTCAGGTCTAATCAAGGTGTGGACGTAACGTAGTCTAGCGCTTAGAATTTTTGAGGTCGTTTTATTACGCAGTGTTTTATAAGTCTGATGGTTCACTTCCGTTGGGTAGTGCTTGTATCGTCTATGAGCATCGTTTCGTTTAGCCATTAAGTGGCGAATTTCATCATCTATCCATGGTTTAGGAGCTCTGGAACCTTTTCCCCTACGCACTGGGGCGTGCTGATCGTAGAGTTGCATTACTAGGTTATTAAATGTTGAGACCATTTCCTGTAGATTATTGGCGCGATTTATCTCCATCCATGGCACGGAAAGAGCATCTTCTTCTAATTTATCTGCGTCAATTAATCTGAGGTCCCTGAATGATAATACTTTTGACCTTGGTTTCGGAGTTTGTAATTGGTAGGACAGGTAGATTATGTCATGTCCAGATAGCCCCGGGGCTGATGTCTGTCCATGTTGCAGGACTTATGCTGAATTGTTTGTTATTATTAGATCGAGAAGGGTGTAACTGCTATTAGTGTGGTAGGTTGGTCCAAGAGGTAAAATTGTCATGTTACATGCTTCGAAAATGTTACAAAACTGTCGAGTTGAAGCTGCGGTACTGTCTAACAAATTTGTGTTGAAGTCACCCATTACAATAACGTGTTCATAGTCTGGCAGAAGGTTTAGTATTTCAGTCTCAAGGTCGGTCAAATACCCTACTTTCTGAGGGTTGTAAACCACTCCTAGCAAGCATTTCGTTCTAGACAGTGTTATCTCTACAAACAAAAACTGTGGTTTACGTTCATAGTGTGAAGATGAATGGCTAATTACTTGAGGGTTGAGGTCTCTGGCAACATAAGCAACTACCCCCCCACTGCCTTTCCCCTCGCGGTCATTTCGTAGAAGGACGTACCCGTCTATGTCAACAGCTGAACTGGGGCATTTGCTGCTCAGGCACATTTCAGACATAAGAACTGCATGGAACTGGCGCAAAGAAAACAGGTTATGCATTTCATCCATGTGCGTTCGGGAGAGCAGAGACTGCACATTACAGTGACAAACATTAAGAGCTCTTGGAAATTGTTCCACGGTTTCCTTCAAGATAGTAGTGGCTGAAATAGGACCTGGGTTTGCTGTAGCACCTATGTGAGTGAAGGGAGTTGTTAACAGAACAGGGCGGGAAGGGGATGGAATTACAGGAATGAACTTAGGCCTGCTGTTGTCAGAAGCATGTCCTTGTTGTGTTAAAAGGTATGCCATCTTCGGAACAGAAAATTAAAACTAAAACAGTACTAACGAGAGGACTACGGTTAAATATAGTTCAAGCAATACTGATTACTGGAGAAATAAAAGACAGTGCAAAGCTAATAACAATGACAGAACACACTACAAACAGATTATACAAGGTAAACACAAATGAATCTGATTTTAAATTAGAGGGTTCTAATTAGCGATATTATACTTGGAAAACAGATACCTGGTATAGTAAAAGATGTGATAGGAAGTGTGTTATGGGAGATTGAGTGAATGGGAGGGAGGGAGAGAGAGAGAGAGAGAGAGAGGAGAAAGAGAAAGAGAAAGTAAAAGTTAACTGTAGTGAATTCCTACCATGAAAGCAAGGGAAGACAATATTTCGGTACTCACATTAAAAGCAAATGTAGTTCGGTATTGATGTGGTGATGTTTGCAGATTACAATCTAGGAATATCACACATGCGGTTGATATGACGCCTTGTACCATCTGCCAACTTAATTATGATATCCCCGTGATCAGTCCAAGTGTTCCTTAGCCCATGAACAGTGATGGCTGCCTTCAGAATTGCTAGATGAGTTGCAGTCAAGTCTTCTTGTATCGTGGTAGGTGTTCCTTTCAGTTGGCGCTTCCATGTGAAAACCTCTTGCCTGGAGCGGAAGGACGTGAACTTCACAATGATGGGCCGAGGTTTTTCAGGCACCTTCGGTCCTACTCTGTGGCTCCTGTCAATGTCAGTTTTGGTTACCTTGGCATCCAGTTTATTGCAGAGGCTCACAAAAATATCATGTGTATTCTCACCCTCACTTTCATCAATACCAAACAGACGTAAACTTGACCTCCTTTGGTACTGTTCCAGGGAGTCGCACTTTGCCTCAACTTCTTCTTTGAGATGTTTTATATCTCTTTCGCGGTACTCGAGTTTTTTGTTTAGGTCATTCACCAATTCGGCATTGAACTGGAGACTACGCTCAAGTTCTTTCACCACAATTTCCATCACCTGCCTCGCCACTGCACTTACAATACTTTCCACGAAGCGTTCGGAGAGCACGGCCTCGTCCAGTACCTTTCTCAACACCTGTTCGATTTCGTTGGCACCACTGCTGGCACTACCGCTGCTAGCTTGATTAGGATGACGACCCATTTTTAATATTATGCTGATATACACAACAAAATCAATTAAAAACTGGTCTCAACTTGAACCCTGGCACAAGTTCCACAGATCTGCACTTTTCCACACCACACACTGCTTCCGTTCACCTACAAAATTCACTTAAACGGAGAGCGGATTTACTTACTTGCTTCCATGAGCAGATGAGAAGTTTTGTAATGATCAGATCAATGCTTTTAAAGTTATGAATTTTCATATCGAGCTCTCCATTGGAAATGGCAAAAACAGCAACTTTTTGTTCAACCTGTGTTAAAATTTTAACTGGGTATGATGAAAAATGTATTCCACGTAATTAAATGTGGAATAAGCTAAATTTTGGGTTAGCTTATTTCTATGTGGGACAAAGGATTAAAATGTATTAACATATTAATTCAGGTGTCTAAACATTTTCCACGATAGTAGTAGCTATACTTGGCGTGACGAAGTTTGTGAAACAATGGTGATCTGGCAGACGATCCCTTAGGCTACACATACTATGACAGAAACACTTTTTCACCAATTATAACAAGAGATATTATAAAATCGGCTATGCTGTTGCACTTTATACCCATGCACACCTGCCAGATGGTTAACCCGCTATCATCAACTGATGAACAGGAGATTCGGTACACCTCAGAATGTGAAGGGGGGCTCCTCCATAACATGTGTATAACCATTTACCATTCTAAGAACAAAGTAATGTGTTGGATTTCAATGTAAAAAGGCTGAGGTTGAATAATCCTTTCACTAGGATTATTATTATAATACGAGTATATTTTCTTCATTCCATCTAAGAAGACTCCTTATCCTGAAGTTGTTGACTCCCAGCAGGGTTGAGTCATTTACTGATGCTCAACTTCTGTCTTAGAGTACTTGCTTTACTTATTGACTTAATTTACTATGGAAGATACCAGTACCAATGATGTTGCCCAGGAACTATTGGCAGAAGTTTAAGAGAATATATTACATTTTGGAAAATCTAGTATCATAGTCAAATAGTTAAGTAAATTTAATGTAGCCTAATTGTTATTATTTCTAATCACTAGGAGAAAGAATCTGACCTTCGTGTCACATTTGGATTAACATTGATTTCTTCTCTTGTTTAGCCAAGACCAGGGCCATCAACATCCAGACCAGCAGCAGTGCGACAGCTGCCAAGACCTTGCCCAGTACAATCTAGACCATGGATAGAAGCACCACGGTTGCCAGGCGCAGACTCAGGAATAAACAGACCACCAACCCCAGCACCGTGGTTAATGCCGGAGTTTCCAGTATCCAGACCACCAACACGAGTTCCGTGGATGTCGTATGCAGGCCCAGTAATAAACAGACCACCAACCCCACCACCGTGGATGCTGCCCGAGTTTCCGGAGTTTCCGATATCCAGACCACGGCTACCAGTGCCGTGGATGTCATGTGCAGACCGAGTAATAAACAGACCACCAACACCAGTGCCAGGGTCATCGCGGGCAGACCGAGTAATAAACAGACCACCAACACCATTTCCAGGGTCATCGCGGGCAGACCGAGTAATAAACAGACCACCAACACCATTTCCAGGGTTGTCGCGGGCAGACCGAGTGATAAACAGACCACCAACACAAACTCTATGGTTCGAATCGGAAATTCCAACACTACCTGAACAACCAATGCCGGCACCAGAGTTGCGAACAGAATCCTCGGCATCAGCTACACAACCTGCTGCACATGCACAACAGAATATCACAGGAGAGGAGTCTAATAGGTTGCAGAGGAGTAAGTAAAAAGATTAAGACATGTGAATATGTATGAATTCAAGCAAAGGTGACAGGGATTGTTGTGTTAGGGAGAAAAGTGCTGAGATTCAAAGACTATCTTAACATTCCACTTATGAAGAGAACAGATGGTGGTGATTGTTGCTCTAATGAGAGATTTGTTACAAAGATCCATCTGACAATTCTAACCAAGCCTTTGAAGGCATTTGATTGTGTTCTGCTTGGTTCGTCCACAACAGTGCTTGCACTCTTAGAGGAGGGGGAGTTACTACTCCAGTCAGTCAGTTCCCTCAGCAAATTGAATGAAAACAGTTTTAAATATTGTGACATCGAACTTAAGAAGGTGTTATCCAACAGAGGACTGTCTAAGGAACACTTTTGCAATGTTTTTGGTGGATTTGATTTTCAGAAACATGACAATTCATTCATTTGATTGCTCAACTGAAAGTATAAGGGGCAGTCAAATTTAAACCAAACTCCCGCCATAACACATATTCTGCATGAAAGGTGGCAACACTGTAGTTACATAACGATACTAGCGGTAGGTGAACTGCATAGAGACAAATCACAGGTGTACGCAGTTTTTGGATTATGTCTTTGTTGCTGCTCAGACTGGTCTAGTGTGTTGATCAAGCAGTAGAAATAGAGGCAAGCAAAGAAGAGCAGAGAAGTGTGGTTCGTTTTCTAGTGGCTGAGGGCGCTGGAGTACGCGAAACTGTCTGCTGTGTATGATGAACACTGCATGTCCATGACGAGCATACCCACGACAGGCCCATCGAGCCATTATTCCTGATGTGATAGGGTGGATTGATGGCCTTATCCAGGGGAACCAACGAATCATGGAGGAAGAAATTCGTGTTCAGGGAGGCATTAGCCATGGCTCACTGCATGCCATTATCAAAGATCCCTTGCATTTCCACAGAATTTGCAAGCAGGGGTTCCGTATCAATTGACGGGGGGACGAAAGGTTTAAAGAATGGCGTCATGTCTGAGTGATCTGCAGCGGTACCACGAGGAAGAGTATGTGTTTCTGTCCCGTTTTATCATAGGGGATGAAAGCCACCATTTCAAGCCCAGAAGCAAACGGCTAAGCCAACATTTGAAACATCGTAATTCCCCCTCCCTGCCAAAGAAATCTAAAGTTGTTCACACAAGATCTGGTAAAGTCATGATAACCTTCACAGGGGCTCTCTGCTTGTCGACTTCCTCCAGCATGGAACTACAAAAAATGTGCAGCGGTGTGAATAAACTTTGCAGAAACTGCAACGCTCCATAAAATCAAAACGGCCTGGAATGCTGTCGGACGGAGTCATCCTATTGCATGATAACGCTTGCCAAATACTTCCAATCGGGCAAAGGCTACGCTTCAGCGATGTGTTTGGGAAGCACTTCAGCATCCTCCATACAGCTCGGATCTTTTACCTTGAGATTTTCACATTTTTGGTGGCCTGAAGAAACACATTCATGGACTTAGGTTTCATCTGGACGAAGAAGTGCAAGAGTGGGTGCGGTTGTGAATTTGTCAGCAACCTACCGCTTCCTACAAAACTGGAGTTGATTGTCTTGTCTCCCAGTGGGAGAAATGTAGTAACTTTTGAATAAGACCATTCCATGGTCACTAGACTAGTATATGCACCAGCAAAGACAAATGTGTGCACCTGTGATTTGTTACTATGCAGTTCTTCTACCACAGCAATAGCAGTATCGATATGTAAGAAAAGTGTTGCCACCTTTTGCACGAAACGTGTGTGTTATGGCGGGTGTTCAGTTTTCATTTGACTGCCCCTTGTATATGCAGGAAGGATAACAGACTATATAAGGACTCTGCAGTGACTTCGATACTAAATTAGAAAATAGAATTTTCATACTGAAAATGCATTCTATTATTCATAACCATTTGTCTGCTGCGGTGTATCAGCCTATGGTTCAATATTCCTGCCAGGCGGCTGGGTACAATACTCCCTCACATCTTCTTGAATTCAAGGATGTAATTCAAGTGCCATTTAACTTTTCAGCTCAAGAATGAGGATTGTTGGGATATTGCTTTTGCCAAACGTGCCTATTGTGCATCTCCATATTGTTTCATGCATTTTGTTGAGAAAACCCTTGTACATTTTTAAAATCTGATATTGGACAAACTAAGAGTAACACAATCGAATGCTTTCACCATCCTAATCACAGTGGTACGTAAAGCTTTTAATAAAATGGGAACACAAAATTCCTGTTCGAGCCGAGAGACATCCCTCATAAAAGGAATCAATCAATCAATCAATCACTACTGATCTGCATTTAGGGCAGTCGCCCAGGTGGCAGATTTCCTACTGTTGTTTTCCTAGCCTTTTCTTAAATGATTGCAAAGAAACTGGAAATTTATTGAACATCTCCCTTGGTAAGTTATTCCAATCCCTAACTCCCCTTCTTATAAACGAATATTTGCCCCAATTTGTCCTTTTAAATTCCAACTTTATCTTCATATGTCTGACTCGTTGGCTGAACGGTCAGCGTACTGGCCTTTGGTTCAGAGGGTCCTGGGTTCCATTCTTGGCTGGGTCGGGGATTTTAACCTTAATTGGTTAATTCCATTGGCACGGGGGCTGGGTGTATGTGTTGTCTTCATCATCATTTCATCCTCATCACGACGCGCAGGCTGCCTACGGGAGTCAACTCGAAAGCCCTGTACCTGGCGAGCCAAACATGTCTTCGGACACTCCCGGCACTAAAAGCCATATGCCATTTCATTTTTTATCTTCATATTGTGATCTTTCCTACTTTTAAAGACACCATCCAAACTTCATCATCTACTGATGTCCTCCCACGCCATCTCTCCACTGGCAGCTCGGAACATACCACTTATGTCTCAAATATTATTACAATATTATAAGTCCACCTGTTCAATACAATACAATATGATCCACTATTTCATATGGTCAAAATTTTATACATAATACATAAAAGTCAATGGTACAGGTTTCACCCTCCTTACGGGCATCATCAGCCTATATCAATCTTAAAAATAATACATATGGAGTCATTCTAATCTTATAAATTATAGGTTAAAATGTTGAAAAATGATTTCGTAAATTCCTGTTCGAGCCGAGAGACATCCCTCATAAAAGGAATCAATCAATCAATCACTACTGATCTGCATTTAGGGCAGTCGCCCAGGTGGCAGATTTCCTACTGTTGTTTTCCTAGCCTTTTCTTAAATGATTGCAAAGAAATTGGAAATTTATTGAACATCTCCCTTGGTAAGTTATTCCAATCCCTAACTCCCCTTCTTATAAACGAATATTTGCCCCAATTTGTCCTCTTAAATTCCAACTTTATCTTCATATGTCCGACTCGTTGGCTGAACATATACAATAACATCGAAAACAACGATAATGCACCAAAGTATGTTAAAAGAGAGTAAGTTAACTGTTTTTGAAGATTAAAACGTGGTTAAACATGAATTTTGAGAGTTTAAAACTAAAATGGATCTTTTTTTTTTTTTTATAATATCATTAAGACTTGATGGCCTTGAGTGTAAACACAATCATCAAAGGTGGATGTTTCTTCAATTTCCATAGTTTGAATCCAAGATGGTAAAATCACTGTAAGTTATTTAAAACAGAAGTGTGAACGTAATAAACATGTTAAAATGTATACGGTTGGTATATCTGAAAGTAGAAAAGAAAATGGAACTTCTTGTAGAGGCGTTGCTAATGATAAAACGTATGTCAAAACTAGCGGATGTCAGTAATTATGTAGGTAGTCGATTGGATCTAAAAGACAGTCAAGCTGATGTTATAATTCTGTTGAAACATTTGTTGGAAGAAATGATCAAGTTTTTTGGTACGGTGCGTATTAAGTACGTCGGGTTGTTTCGGGTTGTTTGAGACATACGTCAACTTCAATACGGAACCAAAATGAGAATAGTTACTTGTAACATACCACTTAGTCGAGCAGCTCGTCTCCTTTCTCCCAAGTCTTCCCAGCCCAAACTTTGCAACATTTTTGTAATGCTACTCTTTTGTCGGACATCGCCCAGAACAAATCGAGCTGCTTTTCTTTGGATTTTTTCCAGTTCCTGAATCAAGTAATCCTTTTAAGGGTCCCATACACTGGAACCATACTCTAGTTGGGGTCTCACCAGAGACAAATAAGCCCTCTCCTTTACATCCTTACTACAACCCCTAAATATTCTCATAACCATGTGCAGAGATCTGTACCCTTTATTTACAATCATATTTATGTGATTACCCCAATGAAGATCTTTCCTTATATTAATACCTAGGTACTTACAATGATCCCCAAAGGGAACTTTCAACCCATCAATGCAGTAATTAAAACTGAGAGGACTTTTCCTATTTGTGAAACTCACAACCTGACATTTATCCCCGTTTATCATCATACCTTTCCCTACCGTCCATCTCACAACATTATCGAGGTCATTTTGCAGTTGCTCACAGTCTTGTAACTTATTTATTACTCTGTACAGAATAACATCATCTGCGTAAAGCCTTATCTCTGATTCCACTTCCTTACACATGTTGATATATATAAGAAAACATAAAGGTCCAATAACACTGCCTTGAGGAATTCCCCTCTTAATTTTTACAGGGACAGATAAAGCTTCACCTACTCTAATTCTCTGAGTTCTGTTTTCTAGAAACAGAGCCACCCATTGTCACTCTTTTGTCAAGTCCAATTGCACTCATTTTTGCCAGTAGTCTCCCTTGATCTACCCTATCAAATGCTTTAGATAAGTCAATCGCAATACAGTCCATTTGACCTCCTGAATCCAGGATATCTGCTATATCTTGCTGGAATCCTACAAGTTGAGCTTCAGTGGAATAACCTTTCCTAAACCCAAACTGCCTTCTATCAAACCAGTTAATAATTTTGCAAACATGTCTTATATAATCAGAAAGAATGCTTTCCCAAAGCTTACATACAATGTATGTCAAACTGACTGGCCTGTAATTTTCAGCTTTATGTCTATCACTTTCCTTTATATACAGGGGCTACTATAGCAACTCTCCATTCATTTGGTAAAGTTCCTTCATGCAAATAATAATCAAACAAGTACTTCAGATATGGTACTATATCCCAACCCATTGCCTTTAGTATATCCCCCAAAACCTTATCAATTCCAGCTGCTTTTCTAGTTTTCAACTTTTGTATCTTACTGTAAATGTCATTGCTGTCATAGGTAAATTTTAATATTAGTAACCTCCTCTATCTGTGTCGTATAAATTGTGGAAATGGAAATCGAAAAACTTGGTTCTTAAGCAATAATGTTGTTCATTCAATTGATGAATACGACGCACGGAACTTTTTTAAGGATCTCTATTTTTTAACATAATATAGCGCTTCTCTGGTTTCCTAAGCCTCCTCGCACAACAATTGCCTTGTTCCAAAAAATGAAGAGCCTTTCCAACATCCATGTATTTTGACGTCTTTCAATACCTTATAAAATACGACGTAATCTTCTTCGAATATACAACAGCTAAGAAGAAGCCAGCATTCAACCTACTCTTCTTCTTTATTACATCATTTAGTGCACAGTGGTCTTTTATAATATACGGCGCACCGAACTTTACATAACTTCCGCTCAGTGCTTCGTCAATTGGAAGAGTTATTATTTTTAATATATCTCTACTCAAATTCCCACATGGTATGTACCTTTAAAAAGACTGTACTTGTGTTTACATTGTTTATGTTTTTCTTCGATATTTACGCTTTAATTTACTTCAGGCTGATGATGACCTATTACTAGGTCGAAACTAGTCCCTATGTAATTTTCATTTTGTATTGAAAAGGTGGACCAATAATAATATATTATTATCCTTGTAACCAACAATCTTTACATACTGCTGACTGAATACTTCTGCCTGTTGAAGATCCTCACATACACACTCCCCTTCTTGGAACCTGTTTCTGCCTTGAAGTACCTATTCATACTCTTCCATTTTTCACTAAAATTAGTATGGAAGTACAGATGGATAAAAATCCTTACTTAACACTAACCAGATATGAAAATGGAAGACTTCCAGAACGTTGAAAAATGAAACTATTGGCAAAAGAAAGAGGAAGGCCTCTCAAACATAATACTAACAGGGTCAGAAGAGGTAGGTCAGTAGGAAAAGGAAAGCGAAGATCCTGGCAGACTCAGCTAGGGGTCCACCCTTCTGAATTGAGATCCCCTTGCTCCTCACCTCTTACAACAGACAAGGGATATCATGGATATATTATATTGCCCCTGCGCACAGAGCAATCCGATGTAGAGTTCCCATTTTACACCAGACAGCAGATATCATGGATGTATTCTACCACACCCATTACACAGTGGGATCCCACTTTAGTGCTTACCCCTTTCAGTCACCTCTTACAACATACAGGTGTTAGCGGTGATGTTTGTTGTAAGTGGAGGTACAACTGAAAAAACAAAGAAGAGCTTCCTTAGAACATCAAAGGAACTTAGGACCACTGCCAAAAAAAACTAGACTACAACCATAAAAGACTAAGACCTACCTTCCCACTAGTTGGAGAAGAATTTTGGAAACTTTGCCTCCTGGCCATGCTGGCTTGGAAGTCCCTGAATAGATTGTGACGTGGAGTTGGCAGTTCAAAGGTTAATTTAGCCAGATGGGGCTATTCAGTGTGAATGTGGAGAAGTCCAGACTGTACAACATCTGCTGCAATGCCAGCCTTCTGTACTCAAAAAGACAGTAAATGCACGGGAAGAAGCCAAGTCCTAGTCACAAATAATGTAATATTTGAACTGTATGTATATGTTTCTGGCCAGACGGGAGAAAGGAAGAAGTCCAACACAGGTATTGGCAAAAGAAAGGGAATGGCCACAAAGACTCCCTCATCATCATCATCATTTCCCTTTATCCATCTGTAGCCATGTATGGCAAATATGGTTCCTCTCCACTTTCTTCAGTCTTTCCACCATTCCTCCTCCAACACTGTGTCCCAGCCCAGGTTTCTTTCCCTAATACTGCCTTGGATTGTGTCCTTCCATCTCAGTCGTGGTCGTCCTCATCCTCTCCTTCCTTGCATTTGCATTTCCATCACCTTTTTTGGCATTCTTTCATCACTCATTCACTTTATGTGCCCAAACCATCTTAATTGGCTCTTCTCTATCCGATCATTCATTTTTTCCACACCAATTCCTTCTCAGATTTTCTCATTACTTATTTTGTCTCTTCTACTCTTCTGTATCATACTCCTTAAGAACTTCATTTCGGCTGCCTGTATTCGACTCTCATCCTTCTTCGTCACTGTCCAAGTTTCTGCTCCATAAGTTGTTAAGGGTACGTAATACATCTTGTACATAGTTTCCTTTGATTCCATTGGTACATCTTTGTCCCATAACATGTTTCTTACACTATGAGAGAAATCACTTCCAGCTTGAATCCTCTTACTAATCTCAGCATCCAGTCGAGCATTCTCCATTAATTCACTCTGCAGGTATTTGAACGTCTCTACTACTTCCAGGGGCTTGCCTGCAAGTCTAATCTGACCTTTCCCTTCTTTCTCCCCTCTAGTCATAACAAGAGTTTTCCTCTTTTCTAACTCATTTTCAATCCACATTCTTCGATCTTCTCATTCACCACAACCAACTTCTTGAACCCTCATGACCTTTTCTCCCCAAATCACAATATCATCTGCAAATAACAACATGTTCATTTCTCTTTCTTCGTATACTGCTTTTGCTGTTCTCATGATGTCATCCACTACTATCGTAAACAGGAATGGCGACAGAACATTTTCCTGTCTCAGCCCACTAGTGATTTTGAACCAACTTGTCCTATCGGTACCTCACAAGTCTAATATTATCAGCATCAGAAGAGAACGAGGGTTGACCAAGGAATGTCAGACAGGAAGGAGCTTGGCAAAGTTCAGCAATCTGCAATGTCAGGTTGACACCTCTTACAACAGATACGATATATTCCACTGCCCCCACCCAGATTCAGCTCTGAACATCCCTATGGTCCTAAACTCATGAGATAATTATGGGAACACATTTTTCCTTCCTGCCTTTCATTAACCTTCTTTTCTTTATCCAATACCATCCCTTCCAGGTATAGTTACATTACATCCATGTGTTAACCTTGTTGCTGAGACTCTTAAAACAACTCACTGCTACTCCAGTTATACTCAGCTACTATGACTCAGAGGCTTAGATATTAAAGGTAGGTATGGCTGAAATTTAAAGGATTTTGGTTTTTAAATTATTTTTTTTGCATAATAGAATAGCCCAGTCCATCCTGCACCAAAAAGTAATAAATTAGTGTCCAATATGATATTGATAACTTATAAACAATCATGAGAGAACAGTTCTCAAGTGATGACATGCTTGTCTCTTTTTGAAGTGTCGTTTTCTCAGCTTCACATTTTAGCAGTTGTTGCTGTGTACAAATTGATAGGGTTTTCCTCATAACCAGTACAAAATTTACTTACAAGCTGTGTTGCATGTCAGCAACATTTTTATATCCAATGTGCATAACAGTCTTACTTTCAACATCTAATCAGGGCCATGCCCTTCAAAATGTAAGAATTACGAAGTCTATTGACTGCAATAATCTTTACAGAATTATAAAATGTACATAACTTTTTATATCCATGATACATTTTTTATCTATTTGATTTCATTTCTTATAAAATTGTGTCACGAGGAATGTTTGTTATTGCATGTCAAAAAATTGTATATAAAGAAGAATAACTTCAAAACTAAATGACCTAAATTAATGAAATTTAGTAAACTGCTTACTAGTAAGGGTCTGTGTATGCGGCATAAATTTCATTACAATACCTCAAAAACTGGAGGAGTTCAAAATTTCAGTCATTCCTCTCCTGAACACTTTACCTCATGAATATCTATAGAACCAGTATCAGACATAACACTTCCAAGATATTTGAATTGATGGTTCATCTGTAGCTGTTTCCCCTCCATCTCAATGTGTCCCATTGGTTGCCCATATCTCTTCATGACCATAACCTCACTTTTCTCTTGGCGAGTCCATATTCTTTAGCAGATTCTACCCAGGAGTTTATTTGTCCTTGAAGATCTTCTTTAGAGTCTCCCCACAAGCATATATCATCTTCAAACAATATAACTTTCATTTTCTTACCTCCAATGGTTTGGTGAAGTTTTCTCTGAATCTCGTTCATCACAGTGATGAAAAGAAGAGGAGACAGAACACCACCCTGGTTTAACCCAGATTTTATATCAAAGGTTTCAGTCATTCCTACAGGTGTTTTGACTTTACTTCGGGTATCTTCATACAAATTCTTGATCTGATGTATCATGTCATCCTCTATTCCAATTTTTTTCAGTGCTTCCCACACCTTCTCTCTATTCACTGCATCAAATGCTTTCTTGATATCCAGAAAGGCTAACCACAAATCTCGGTTGTGTTCATAGTATTTTTCCATTAACTGACGGACTGTAAATAAATCAGTTGTTGATCTCCCCTTCCTGAATCCATACTGTTCTTCGAAGAGGTTCTCTTCAATAAGGGGTCTGATTTTACGCTCTATAATTCTTTCATAAAGTTTACCAACTTGAGATGTTAAAGTGATGCCTCTATAGTTGGAACATTTCTTTCTGTTTCCTTTCTTGAAGATTGGAATTATGATGCCTGTTTTCCAATCGACTGGTATGTCCCCTTCTTTCCAGATCTTATGAAAGAGTCTGTAGATCCAATGTTTTCCAGAAATGCCCATTGCCTTGATCATTTCTCCAATAATTTCATCAGCCCCTGCTGATTTTCCAGTTTTGATGTATTTCCAGGCATATTCTACATCATCCCATGTTAATTCTAACCTGTTGTCAGAGGCAGACTTGCAGGAGGTAGTACCGGTACTGTCTTTTTGTGTAGGCTGCATGCAATTCACATTTAGTAATTCATCAGAATAAGTCATCCAAGTCTCTTTGATCTTCTCATCTTCAGTGATCAGATTTTCATTAACATCTCTTAGGTATTTGGAGTGTTCTTTATCTCTTTTTCTATTTTTCATCATCCCATATAACATTTTCTTATTACCATTAACATCCTCTTTCAATTCATCACTCCACTTGTTCAACCACTTCTCTCGTTCTTCTGTAACAACTTTGTTTGCTTGTTTTTTAGCAACCCTGTATAGTTCCTTATTATGATCCATCTGGTTCTTGAAATATTTTCTGAACATGTTGTTCTTGTTCAAGACAGCAGTTCTTGTTCTGTCATTCCACCATGGAGTTTCCTTCCATCTTCTTGTGCCACTGGTTCATGCACAAACCTTCTCAGTTATCATTACTAGATTTTCTTTCAGATCCTTCCATTCCTCCTCAACTGTTCTTTCATCTGTCTTTGGTATCACTGTTTTGATGTTTTCTTGGAACTCTATTATTCTATCATTGTCCTTCAGCTTCCAGGTCTTGAGTTTCTTTACCTGTATGGTTCTTACTTCTTTTAGCTTGTTAAACTTTAAGTATCCAATGAGGAGTCTATGATCACTTTCCAGGGAGACACTAGGAATCACTTTTACATCTAACAGTCTATTTTGTAGTTGTTTCTCGATCAAAAAGTAATCTATAAGAGATTCACTTTTTCCATCCCATCCATATCTTGTGACCTTATGGCTTTTTTGTTTTTGATACCATGAGTTCCCTATTATAAGGTTGTTCCTCAGGCAGAGGTCAAGTAGTCTAGTTCCTTCTGGGTTTCGTGGACCCCATCCATGTGCTCCTAGAATACTTTCATATCCATCCCTCACAGTTCCAACTTGAGCATTCATATCCCCTATGATAATTGTTCCATCTTCTCTTATTCTTTCCTCTATGTCTTCTTCAAAATGTTCTTTTTCTTCATCTTCACAACCAGTCTGTGGTGCATAGCACTGAATGATGTTGATGTTCTGGGAAGAATCCAATTTCAGCATTATGTGAAGAATCCGATCAGAAACATATTTTACTTCTACTACATGATCTTTCATTTGATGATCCATAACAACAAGAACTCCATTTTTTGCTTGATCTCCACCTGACCAAAATAGACGGTATCCCTCTCTGAGTTCCTTTGATCCTTTTCCCTTCCACCTGGTTTCACTGAGTCCCAGTATGTTTATGCTCCTTGTTTTCATTAAATCTACACATTCCTCTATTTTGCCAGTTAGTGTCAGAAAGTTTAGCGTGGCAATTTTGATTTCAGTCTCATATCGAGTTTTGTGTGTTCTCCTCTTTGGTTGTGATGGAGCATCGGGTATTGGACCGTCATTAATATCATTACCAATGATGGAACCATAGTCATTATTCTGGTGATTACAATATTTCCATCCGAGGCCTCATTTAGTTTTAAAAGCAATTCCAAATTATTCAGAAGCTGGCTTGCTGGGCCTATCACTTCCGAAGATGTTTCTGTCGGGGTTATCTCCCTTAGCCTTTAATAGTCCCCTATCAACCTGCAAGGCAGAAGGCCCAGAGTCAGATCTCAGGGATAAGATATTGCCTCTTCCGCCAGATCCGCCGTACCAGTGTTTTTCACTTCCGCCTTCACTGCCGTTGAGGTCTTCATCCGTATCCCTGTGTATGGGTTCCATGTTATACCCCACAGGACTGGGTCCCCAACTGAACTCACTCTGGCCTACTGAAGTGTAGGGTGCCCACCCCACATCTGTCAGTTGAAGGTAGCCTGCATGAACAGACTTAACATGCTTAAGTTTTTCAGCAGCAGTTCGTGGAGGCTGAAGATGCACTGCTACTATGTTTCTACACAGCTAGGGTCTTTTCCTGGATTGATTATTGTAGTGCAGCTTGTGGTTCAGCATCAAAATCTATGCAGAACCTTTTAGATAGTGTTCACCATGGTGGAGTTAGACTAGCAAATACCTGCCCAATTCCCAGCCTACTCGCAGAATTGGGAGTTCAATCATTTAAATAGTGCGACAGAAGAGATAGTCCTCATGTATGTTGCCAAAATTTATGAAATGCCACAACATCCATTCTGTCAATATACCAGTACCACCCAATACCACAGGAGGTACCATTATCGGCCAAATACCTCGTGGCTGACTGGGATTCAAATTGATAGGTTCTGTCGTGAGTTAGATGTGACTATTGGTGATTGGCTTAAGCAGAACCCCTAGCCAGGAAGCTATGCAGCTAGTTTCACGGTAGGATATATGCCTAGATCTTATCTGCAGATCTAAGATGAAAATGAGTGTGTCTGTTCATCAGAAGTATTTACAGGACTTCATTTACCTGTATCCAAACTGGTGACATGTCATCATGGATGATTCTAAGATTGAGATTGGAGAAGTTGTGGGATGTTCATTTGTCTCTGATAATGTCAGCATAAGGATCTCACTTCCTGGTGTCTGGAGCTTTTCACAAACTTAGAAACTCTGCAGTTTACACTGGGTGACGAAAGAGACCGCTTGTTATGTCTCTGCAGTCTATTGACAGCTCCACTGTTACAGCAGATTCATGACCTTCTAGACAGATTGTGTGATGCTGACACCAGACTATTCGTGTGGCTCCCTAGGCATGTTGGGATTGCACAATGGACCTTGTGGTGAAGCTGCAAAATGGTACTTTTACCACCTAGGCCTGTGAATGTACCAGCTAGGGATATTTGTTTTTGGCTATGCTGAACTATCTTGACATCCTGGGAATTGGAATAGCTAGTCACCCGAACTCCCAACAAGCTGAGAGCAATACAGAAAGCAGCTACCTGTGGCAGTTTTCTTTCCGGCCTTCATGGAGAGAGGCCATATTGTTAGGGCCATGGAAAATATATGCACTCTTACCTCCTAAAGAAGGAAGACCACCCCCCATCATGTTCTTGTGGTGCCAACTTCACCGTGTTCCACATGCTTACAGAGTGTGCTGATATCTCTGGCTTGAGATGGAACCTCGGCCTGCAGGAGACACTCAAACTCATCCTAGACAATGATGTGAATACTGCTGATCTCATCATTCACTTTATCTGTGAGACGTAGTGGTGGTGGTGGTTATTATTGTTTTAAGAGGAAGTACAAGTAGACAACTTGGTGGTATGTTCATTTCAATGATGATGATGCTTGTTGTTTAAAGGGGCCTAACATCTAGGTCATTGCCCCTAATGGTACGAAATGAGATGAAATGAATTGACAAATTAAAAGTCCAAAATATTCCACTGACCAGAATTCAAAACATGAGGACGAAGAATGAATGGATGGATATGAATTTAAAACAATCAGTGGAACCAACCCACAGTGCCTCATATTCACAGAAGATGGCGTAAAACAATGGTATTACTCACCAAGCAACTGCTTCTATAGCACAATGCTGAATCGATGATGCTTGTAGTTGAAAGGGGTCCAAACTCCAAGTCATCAGCCCCTCATAATGTTACTTATCACTAGGAAAATAGAAGCAAGGTATTTGTCATGTTGGGGTACTAATCAAATTACCGTAGACTCGCAGTATTCCACACATCATGGTACTAGTCACAGGTAATGAAATTCGCACATGTAATACAGACCTATGGTGTTTCACACATTGCGGCACCATTTACAGGCAACACAAACCTACGGTGTTCATCTCATAAGTGTACTAACCAGTGGGACTCGCGCTATCCCATGGTGTTCCTCATATAGTGGGTACTAATCATAGGCACATCAGAATCATGGTGTCGCTCATCCCATGGTGTCGCTCATACAATGCTACTGATCATAGGTATTGTAAAAGCCGGCAATGCACTCTGCTGCTACTAATCACAAACCTATTTGGTACCTAACTTAGTGGAAGTACGCGCAAGTAAAAGCGACCCATGGTGCTCCCCGCATGGTGGTACTAATCACAAGCAGTTTCATGGTTTCCCACAGGGGATCGTACATTTTGAGAGGGATAGAACGTTGAAAAGGGAACATAATAGAATGATAGATCAGTGTAGGAAGATGAAGCAATAGGGAGGAGAGCAAAGACATGAAAGTAAAAAGGACTGAAGATCTGTCAAGACCCCTAAGTGAGTGTAAATGTCTGAAGTCCACACAAAGCTGGGAAGCAAACCTAAAACACTGGAGCTGGGGAAACTGGCTCATATGAGAAGAAAACCAACATGTTAGAAAATGCTAGGATGTGATGATTCTTTGTTTTGTTTTCGTGTTCTTGTTTCCTCATTCCAGCCTGTCATTGTGTTCATTCCATTATGGCTTCTTTTTCTTTGTTCCCAACTCTATATATCTGACTAGATTCAATTGAATATGGAGCTCTTCTAAAGAATTCTGTGCATACCCTTGTCAGTGGCCTGTGTTTCAAGCCATTCCTATTGTGATGAATGAAACTTGTAATTCTGAATGTCCTTTTGTTTTACGAGGAGAGGCCAGACCCTGTGGCCAGCTGATTTCAACAAGCTTCAATGTACCTTTGGGAGGACACTCAACAGTAACTTGTGTATAACTGTTCAGGTCAATACGCTCTTGTTTTCAATGTTTTGTTTCAAATGTCATCATGCAGAATACACTTCAGACAAAGTGGAGGAGACAGAACACTAAAAGGTGAACAAATTTTACTTAAACATGTCAGGTCTGCAACCTAATAATTAAAAAAAAATTGATGAATCCCCAATTCCAACGCAACGCATATATACTTGGAGGCGTACCTCACAGTCAACTGGACTGGTGGCCTAGTGGTCACCGTACTTGTCTACGAACCTCAAAGACGTGAGTTTGAGTTTTTCTACCTGAAATTAATATAGGCCTAAACATTCTCACAGTTACTGCTTGATCTCTCTCTCTCTCTCTCTCTCTCTCTCTCTCTCTCTATATATATATATATATATATATATATTAGTTTGAGGTAGGAAATAAAGTTCACTGCAGTTTGCCTAATATTTTTATTCACATTTTTTTTCACGTTCTCTCATATAATAATTCATTTTGTACAAAAAATACAGCTGCGGCAAGACTAAAACTCATGTCATTGAGGTTCGTAGACAAGTACAGTGAACACTTGGCCGCCACTCTACTTGACTGTGCTGTATGCGTTGCATTGGAAAATAGGAACTCATCAATTTTTCAGAAATTTTTAGGTTGCAGACCTGACATGTTTAAATAAAATGTGTTCACGTTTTAGTGTTCTATCACTTCCACTTAGTCCGAAGCGGATCCTGCGTCATGACATTTGTCCTCAACTCTTTCAGAAACAAAAGCCTATTGACCTAAACCCTTATACACAAATTACTGTTGAGTGTCCTCCAACAGGTACATTTAAGCTCGCTGAAATCGGTCTGGCCTCTTCTTGTTAGCCAGAGCTGCAAGAGAACACTATTATCAGTGATCTGGATTTAAAACTAACAGGACATGATCCTAAATTGGATTATCTTATGATCAGAAAACATATTTAGATCTCAGCCATGAAGGGCAAAAACTAACAATGAATACTGTTGACATTCCACAGATCAAACAGAACAGCGACGGAGTTCGCGAACCAAACGTCGTACGTGCTGTGCATTCTGTAATGAAGAGTACATCAACCTGCCACACAAGAACTTATGAGCAGGGTAAGTCTTACCTTTAAGTTCATCTGTGGATATGATCACATTTAATTTTGTTTATACCGTATTAAGGCTAATTAAAAACGTTTTGAATGAAGTAATGTCTATGTAGCCTAAATGTCTTATAATAAATTTTATCTTAATCACTCTTAACATATGATAATATGTATATGTGGATACCATTAAAATTTTAAAATTGTGTGAGGTCAACACCTTGAACTGAATTAATGACGTGATCTTTAAACCTCTTATTCAACATTCAGTTTTTACAACTTTTACCATTTATCATTTCCTGTTATGAAATTATTTTCATTTCAAAACTATGCATGGTGCTACAGACCTAGTAGGCCTTCTACCAAACGACTTCTGCTCAGGCTGGAAGCCTGCAGATTAAGAGGTGATGCATGGCCAGCGAGACAAATTTTCTTATCCATAATTCTTGTGTTTCTATCACCATCAGACAGCTGTTCTAATGTAGACTGAGTGGACCTCAAACCATCCATCAGATCCAGATGAAATTCCCTCACCAGGCTGAGAATCAAACCTGGGTCCTCTTGTTAGGTGTCTGACTCGTTACCTCTAGACAGCACGGGTGGCTTAAAAAAGGCAAAAGAAATCTCTGTACAGGCAATGAAGCCTGCCATTATAGGCCCAGTGTTCAGTAGCCAGGCCCTATTTGTCTTAAGCCATGATAAAAGTGATGAAAAGCATTGGTCCACCTTCTCCTGGCTTGGCAGTACCTTATAAGGACTCCCTTTTCAAGGTGATGGTGAAGACCTCAGTGGCAACTAAGGTAGAGAAGGTGACCTTCAGTTAAAAGAAATGAAGTATTTTTAAGAGTTTGTTCAAGTAGGCAGTGGGTTTTTTGAGTAGGGTCCTTTTTAATTACAGTGAACGAACTGTCAGAAAAGAAATCTTTAGTCTTATCAATATATTAATTTCTTTCCATTATGCCAGTAGTATTGCCCTTGTCAGCCTTAGTGATAATAAGATTATCTTCTTTTTAAGAGCGCATAATCGCTTCTGATCAGTGATTGATTCTTTATTGCTAATGGGGAAGTTGGGGTTCATATTTGAGTTAAGAATGTTGTTAATTTTATGTTTTACTTTGAACCTAACTTCATCCTGTTCTTCAAGGAGTAATTTACTGATGGCTAGTTCAGATTCTAAAATCATAATAGTAGTGGTATCAAGCATATTAAGATTAGGCCAATTGTGATTAGGACCTTTGGCTAAAATAGAATTTTTGTCATCATTTAGAGGAACATTGGATAAATTAATAATTGGTGGATGAAATTGAATTGTTGTGCTAGAGGAATTTCTATTACCAGAAGCAAGGTTGTTAGGTTTAGAACTTTTTAGCATACAAAGCTTCTTATCCAAGGTTTTCTGTTTCTTAGCTAATATGGTGAAAAGTCTATTATCAGTTAGAGACTGAAATAAATTCCATTGAACACTTGAAAGTAAATTTGCAGCTACGAGGTGAGTTTCATATAATCTATGATTTGCTAAAGATTTTTTCTTGTATAGGAATTTAATTTCTTTGTTTTAATTTGGGTCTTAGCAATGTGAGGAGAAGGTCGAAATCTTTTCAAGTGTCCTTTGAGAAAATTGGGTGTCAAATTATATGTAATACATTGTTTAAGAAACTCCATACCTTTGCCTAATTTGGCTATATTAACTTTTAAACCTAAGTATAAATAGGCTTTATGTTTTGCCTGTTCTTCAAATGTACAGCAGCACATTTAAGGAGCAAGCATGTGATGTACTGATGATGGCTTCCTCCCGGGTAAAATATTCCGGAGATAAACTAGCCCCCAATTCGGATCTCTGGGTAGGTTAGAGAATCTGAAAAGGGAGATGGATAGACTAAAGTTAAATGTAGTTGGTATAAGTGAAGTATGTTGGCAGGAGGAACAGACTTTTTGATCAGGTGACTAGAGAATTATCAACACAAAATCAAACAGGGGAAATGCAGGAGTTGGTTTAATAATGAATAAGAAAATAGGGCAGCAGGTAAGCTACTATGACCAGCATAGTGAAAGAATTATTGTTGTCAAGATAGACGCCAAACCAATGCCCACCACAATAGTGCAGGTCTATATGCCTACTAGTTCAGCGGATAATGAGGAAATCGAAGGAATATATGAAGAGAGAGAAGATTTAATACAACACATAAAAGGTGACGAGAATCTAATTGTGATAGGAGACTGGAATGTAGTGATAGGCCAAGAAAGAAAAGGAGAATTTGTATTGGGACAAAGGAACGAAAGAGGAAGTCAGCTGGTTGAATTCTGCACTGATCATAATTTAGTCCTTGCCAATACTTGGTTCAAACACCACAAACGATGGCTATGTACATGGACGAGACCTGGAGACACTGGAAGGTATCAAATAGACTTCATTATGATTAGACAGAGATTCAGAAACCAGGTGTTGGATTGCAAAACTTTCCTAGGACCAGATGTGGACTCTGACCACAACTTGTTGGTCATGAAATGCCACCTGAGGTTGAAGAAATTGAAGAAAGGAAGGAATGCACGGAGATGGGATCTAGATAAGTTGAAAGAAAAGAGTGTTACGTTGATACCCGTGGAGCAGGAAGAGGTTAAAGAAAGTCCCAGGGTGAATGGGTCTATCTACAATATCAAAATTCATTTGAAACTTGAACTGAAGTTTATATTTCTTTTAGAATTTCAAACTTAACAATTTTTCACTGAATAAACATAACGATAAAACATCAGGTACAATGACAATTTCATAAATTGGAAAATTCAAAATTCAGACCTTGACAATTCTGGGTTACAAGCCCCTAGGTTACAAATTTACAATTGAAAGTGGTATTATGTAGTTAAGGGCAGAAATCCCCTAATTCAAGAGCACTTGCTCCCTAAATTACAATATCTAGCCTCCCAAAGGCACACTTTACTGTTACAAAACTTTGAAAAAGAGCTAACAGTCTCTTAGTTTTCCCGGCCTACTCAAGGCAACATTACATGAAAATCTGACAATCTCTGGTCTCTCAAGGCACTATTTACGAATTGAAATATTATTACACAGAGGTATCTTGTACCCAACCTACAGGGCTTTTGCGAAAAAAGAACAGGATAAATAAACCGTCTGAACACAAACTAAATGGAGGCAAACACTGCGCTCCAGATAATAAAACATTAAAACCTATAGGGCTCTCAGCCGATGAAACTGGGACTATTCCCAAACGACTGAGGTGGCTCGAATGGAAATAACTTTAATACATGACAGAAACGAAAGGTTACGAAAACGTAGCCACCTCAAACCAAGATGAAGGGGAGCTTGAGAGGGTAACTCACTCTCTATCCCTGATTTACAGTTAAAACTTAGTGAAAATTTTACATTAGCCAAAAGAAGATTTACATTTTAGAAAGGTTTGTTACATAGTTAAAGATATGGAACTTCCCCTTGAATAAAGCTATGGAGGTAGCAAGAAAGACAGAATTTACATGGCCATTACCTTATAGATGTTCTGCTGACCAAAGAAAGAGGCGGCCCTGCCTCCTGCCGTAACACACACAATTATAAAGACGGTGATCAATTGATTAGGAAACCCAAAAAGCTGCAACTTATATACCCTCAGGGAAGGTTTGAGAGAAATCAAGACTAAACCAGCCACACTCTCTCAATTTTATTGGTTAAGTTCAAAAGTTACACTCAAAATCGAACAAGAAGCCTGTGATAGGTTGAAAATTAATCACCAAAATTTGTCATTCGCCAGATTCAAAACTTGCAGAAAGAAAAAGAAGTGTTGCCAACCCAAAAATAAATTAACATAGATTCAGTTATGAAGAACCTAGAAATACAAAACTTCTTTAAGTTATAAGTTTTTTCACCTTGCACCAAATGGTAGTGACATCTGTGGAAAAATGCCCATACTTCTTGATGTATGTCAAACAAAATCAGGAGAAATTCAATCAGTTTAGGAAACTTCACAACAGCACAATTACTTAATATCTCAGTGGTGACATCTTCTGATCAAAGTTCCAACTTGTTGTGTTATTAGTTTCGCTTTTTGATTGATAGAGGAGTTTATTAAGGCACTGATTTTGAATGAGCAGAGTTGAGGTGTACCTTCCGGTACAGACCTCCCCCCCCCCCAAATGTCCTTCCATCCTTGGGGTGACACAGAATAATTTTGAGAAAACATTTCCAGTAGGAAAATATTTCTAAGTTTTTTTTGAAAGTGGATTTGTAGGAAAAATTCTTAAATGCAGCAGCTTTAGAGTGTCCTTGTGCTTGTAGAAAGTTAAATACATGTTGATAGATTTGACGGCAAGATCTGCCACCACTGCTGATACCCAGGAGAGGTTACCCGGACCTCCCAAGTACCCTCAGATACTCCTCTCCCGCTACTATGAGAGGGGTAGTCGCTGATTAGAAGTATATGTACAGTCCCCAGAAGTGTTGGAGGTAGGGTTACCGACACTTCAGCCTTTGCCAGGAAGATGCGCTCCGGCGCGCCGTTGAAGGAGTCTTCACTGGAGTGAAGTGGGTCTTTACCCCACTATGTTTCTCTCACCAGATGTTGTGTACGGCAGCGAACGGCTGAGGGGGTTACTGAAACAGTAAGATCAAGGTGACAGAGAAGTGTTGTTGCTTGAGATTCGAGAGTACAATCTTTATTTGAGAGGAAGAGGGGCGGGCGGCATTGGTGGTGATGTGTGGAATGAAAGATGACAGGGAAAACCGGAGTACCCGGAGAAAAACCTGTCCCGCCTCCGCTTTGTCCAGCACAAATCTCACATGGAGTGACCGGAATTTGAACCACGGTATCCAGCAGTGAGTGGCAGACGCGTTGCCGTCTGAACCATGGAGGCTTTTATTCACATATATACACAAAATAATACACACATAACTTTTATCACAGTATCACAACTAATACTTCACTTCAAGAATACAATCAATCAATCAATCAATCAATCAATCAATCAATCAATCAATCAATCAATCAATCAATCAATCAAACAATCAATCAATCAATCAATCAATCAATTAATTAATTAATCAATCACGACTGATCTGCATTTAGGGCAGTTGCCCAGGTGGCAGATTCCCTATCTGAACACAAATTCTATCTGTTGCACATCGTTGGAATCTCAAAGATATTCTCTTTGCAATAGCGCTGCTGTAAGTATTTATCCTCCTTGCTTGGCCCAACTACTGGGTAGAAACAAAAGAATGACGCTAACCGCTGGGTTCCTCAATGCATGGTGTTTTGTGTTCTTTGCTAAATGATTACAATGAAAGGGAATTGTATTGTGATCATGATTTATTCAGTGAAAGTGAGAGTTCAAGTGAACCTAGTGATGATGAAAATGTTAATTGTGGTGAAGACGACAGTGGTATTCTCGATATCATTTTACCGACAACAGCTGGTGCTGACGGGACTTCACACTCGGATACTGCAAATACCCCCAAATTAACATATTCTGTTCCTATCCCCGATAAACTACTATTTACTGGGCAAGCAGGTTTGAAAATATACAAGGTTTTCTGAAAATGAATATCGGAGTTTTAAGGCTCTATAGTGCTTATTACATTGAACTTACATTTGCAAATAATACATCAAGTCAAAGAGAAACTCAAACAGTTTGTCCTACAAGTGTTCAATGTGAACTCCATTCGTCACACAGACATATAGAGTTGATAGCAGAGTTCACCCCACATCTCGTTCAGTGTGCCTGGAGTAATTGTTACAACAGGTGTTTCAATCCTGTCTTCTTAAAACTCTCCACACTGACATCACTGGAACTGCTAATTCACGACAAGCCCTCCGAACTGATTTCTTGAGGCTATGCGTGAAAGACACTTTCACTTGTTCAAGACGTGCTTTTTTTGTTGGTCGTCTGGTACTCTTGCCTTTTGCAAAGACAGCCGGTGTCTTCAAACTTATAACATCTATGAATGTTATTATCACTTGGAGGATTACAATGCAACTTAATAAGGAACACACATTGCACTGAGACTACAGATTCACCATCAACAGCGTTACATGCCCTCACTCCATTATGAGCACTGCACAGAGGTTAGGAATTGAATCCAGGCTTTTGGCACGCAATCTAGTATACCACCACCTCCACTACGCTGACGGCCATTATTCTGATGGTGAAAATTTTTTCTACCAATGGGACTCGAACCGGCTAACCATGGTGTCAGACCATTGACGCTTCAAAGCCTAAACGATCACGGCCACCAGGCGGGCTAGTTCAAATTATCCTAACTGAACACTGCATTTGCGAAGTTGCACTTAAGTAGGTTCCTATTCAGCCATGGTGTACATGATGTGTAGATCTATTCTGCCTTTCTCCTTGTTCTTCCCTTCCCACAACAAAACTGAAAGTGGCTGAATGAAATGTAGGAAGATCTTGCATTAGGCCCACTTTAGACTACCGGAACATGACTACTTATCATTACCTCAAAAAGTGCTTGCAATTTTTATTCGAGTCACGCCAGAAGACAGGGCTGGGCAAGTCAGAAGCAAATGTAGGAGCCAGTAAAATTACCTGCGTGCCAGACATAAAAAATAATTTGCTTACCCCTGTAATATTAACCAGTTCAATCTCTCACTTCATCTTAATCACTATCAAATCACATTCACTACTCTAGATACTTCATTTAACCTTTCCACTGCTGAGTTTTAATGACCAGGCGAACCCTTCTGGGCCGGGTTCTCTTTTAAGGAAGAAGCACTTTTACAGATACATTTTTACTGATACTATCAACGGAATGCATATCGTCCCCTTAGCCCAATACGGGGTCGGGGATGAATAGGCTTATAGGCTTACGAAAAGGAACTGTCCCGGTATTTGCTTGAGAGTGCAAAAGGGAAACTATAAAGGAGAAAAAATTCTCAGGACAGCTGACGGTGGGGTTCGAACGCACTCGCCTGTCAAATGCAGAGCTTGGCTACAATGCCGTAGCATGTTAACATGCAAGGCTACTCTGCTCGGTGATATTATTACTGAAATATAATATAAAATTGTTGATCCAAGAACTGGTATTATCAAAATCATTAACATTTAGGGAAAAAAGAATTTTCTGAGAGGGGGTGACAATTTCGCATGAGATCCATCATTACTACTTCGTCTCGCACTTTGTTGTAGTTCTGTATTGCCCCCTATATATTATCCATCTTCATCATCAAAATATAGCTCTTCAGAATCACTGTTTATGAGGAAACATTCACTTTCTTCATCAACAAGAGTTGAATATATACTTGAAGACTCCATGATGGCTACACGTCAGTGGGAAAGATTTTCCACTCCAAAAAAGCTGATTTAACACCAGATCGCTTTCAACACATGCGAAATGGAGTGCCATATCTGCCATACAGAAATTCTTTGAGCATTTCCATGGAATTTCAAAGCATGGCACTATATCCCGTTCATGTATGAGATTGGTGGAGTACACACTGCACCAAAACGTACATATACAGGTTTGGCGGGCGAGGCACGGCGTTCATTAAAATATGTATATATTGTACCAGTAAATAGTCTGACTTTATGAATTAATATTATGGTTAGCATGAAGTAGGTGTCATGGCAATTCTGGGTGGTTTCTAGCTAGGGCTTGGTACAGGAGGCAGGGTCCTATCTATAAGAAATTTTGTAAATAGATTGAATAATAGTTTTTTATATTCAGTTAATGCATTTCAAAGTGAACATCACCTTAGTGTTGATAGTCGCTGTCTTCTACATCGCCTTTTGATGACCCGTGCTCCCAGTTCACCAGGCTGAACGGGGCTGGAACACATTCTGAAAGTCGCCAATATTATGTTGAGATAAGGCCGGAATATCCAGGTTCGTTAGATATGGGTTTGAGTCTTGAACATTTGATGTTCTGGATTATCTCCAACGTTCTCCGATGATGATGCGGTGTAATCACTCGTCACATAAATTATACGAGTGTCCAGAATTACACAGTCCCCCGACACTTTGGTTTAACAGCACTGTTTCATTTAATATGGTTGGGATATGCAGTCGAATTCACTCTTAATCTTGTAGATAGAATTTATAAGTTCACTAAAGATGAAGATGCGGATAGCATCGAGATTGGAAGAAAATAAAGCACAGTTCATGAATAGAAATAATGAAACTGAAAATTGTTCATGCACTTGGCACAGTTCGCAGTGACTTTCCACTAAATAAAGTAGCACTTGACATTGAAAGAAATGTATGACTGCTCCAGAGTTTATCAAAGACACTGCTGTCAGTCATGAAAAAACACTAAACACTTTGACGAAGAAATAAGGTTGAAATGAAAAGCACAGTTCGTTGTTAGGCGCACTTGACATTAAATAAAATATGTGACTGTTCTAGAGTTTATCAAAGACATTGCTGCCACTCACGCACAAATAATTTACACACTGTTCATAAGAAATAATACACAATTTTGAATTGGATAAAGAACACAGTTTGAGTTTGGAGTGAAACCTTGGTGTCGTAGCACACGATTATGGTAATCACTTGCATTAATACTCTTGTGAAAGTTTGAATACTTTCATAAACACTCTAAATACCAATGAAATTATGCTGACTGAGATACTTCAAACTGTCACACAATGAAATTAAATATGTTTGTACAGATGCTAAGTTTCACACGAGCTAGGTGGTAATAAACTCAGTTCTACAAGAACAAAAGTAAGTTGCATCGAGAAGTTTCTACATGCAATACCCGACTTGTCATAATCAGAGTTCCAATACGTGCACAGATTACAAATTTAACTTGATTGATAGACTTGATTGATATATTAGGGTTCACCACATGCGCAGTTGATAAGTTCAACATGACTGTCCGTGTTTAAGTCCCACATGAAGACTTTGAATATTCAAAGGTAGACTCTGTCAGCACTTTGACGAACACTGCAGTGTGGAGAGTCAGGCAGAACACCCAACTATGACTGTCTGATCTGGGTAAAGTGAGCTCTCCTTATATTCAGTTCGGGGTTCCTACATCATCATATAACGTGATCTCTTGAGGCTGACGCGAAGCCCTCGACGGATTTCCTTGAGATTCACAATTTGGGATGTTTATGTTATCCTCCTCAGAATGAAGTATAACTCAAGTCGCTGCGATTAATATTGGAGAAGTTTTGAATTTTTGTCAATGGAGTGTTCGCGAAGGTGTGATGTTCATATCCAGAATATACCAGGCCATGCAGGCTACATGTGGTGTCAGGCGGGTAGACTATATTGTCCCTGCAGCTACTTCACACACACATCTATTGGCACCTCGCCTGTTCGCTCCTCCAAACGTAAATAAACCAAATTCACTCTGAACGTCTTGTGTGATGATGAAGTATAATTAATGGCCACAAAATACGGCATGTACAGGTCGTAACCGGTACAATATATATAGGTTTGGCGTTGAATGGGTTAATGGGCCAAATGTACTAAGACCAGAGCAGTTGTTATTACATAGTAGTCCAGCACCCAAGGAAAATAGTGAATAAAATCTGGTGCCAAGAGCGGCAAAAGCAAAGGTTTAAGTTATCGATGTAATGGTTAAAGGCGATCACGAGATGTAGGGCTATCGGATGCTCATACTGATTCGAGTCAATGTTCAGGTGTTACCACCGCTTATGACTGTTTCTAAACCTAATAATCTCTGTAATTATATACGCTGGAGGGATGACAACAACAACAACAAAAATAAATTACCTTAGGAACAAATTTTATCATGGAGTTATTTTAAATGCCTCCAAATTAATGTTTTATGCGTTGCTATTTTCAGAGTAGAAATACATTCCAAAAATATTGTTTTTCTTCAGAATGGAGTTTAGCAGTTACAATTTGAAAATGTTAGCTGCATTTCTTTCCGGCACCATGACGTGCGAGCACCTGGGATTTCTCTAGCCCTGCCATAAGATATAATGTTTTGGTTATTTTTAAAATGTATTTAAGTTGTTGAACCTCTCAAGTCTGCCAGCTCAATTCTCTTCTGATAAAGTGTCCTTTTTGCTTACAGTTAAAATGAAAGATGATGAAGCGGAGTTATCAGCAACCGCATAAGCAAAGCAAGAGCCTCCAGTACCGGTCGAGCCTCAAGATGTTTGTAAAGCGGGTGCGAAGGATCCAGTGGCACAGGTGGAGTCGAAGGAACTAGTGGAGCCAGCCGAGTCTAAGAACGCAGCACTGGACCAACAGGTTACGGAGCCAGAGAAGAAGGAGGAGGCAAAGCTCGTGGACCAAGACGCCATTCACAAAGAGGATGAGGAGTTGGCCGAAGCAAAGAACAGGGCAGAAAATGATGCCGAGAAGAAAGACACTGAACTTCTGCGTAAACTCGAGGAGCACGAAGAGCAACAAATAAAATATCTTCAAGAGCAGAAACAGATTTTTCAAGCGCTGCAAGAGCACAAGAAGGAGATAGAAAGGACTAAGAACCTCACAGTAGAACAAGTTAACAAAGTCGTTGGCGGCGATGGTGCAAAGGAAGTCGGTGTTCCTGAACAAGTAGTCCTGGCCAAGGATAGTCAGCAGAAAATTGTTGTCCAGAGAAAGCTAATGTTCCAGCCATGAACAATCCAAATATTGACTAGATAAAAGTTGTTACCACAGATACAATTAAACTTCCTGAACAGACAGTCCTAACCAAGACCAGTTCAAACATCCAACAAAATGAATTTATCCCAGAAAAACTTAAAATTCCTGAACAGAGATTCGCAGTCGAAGACAAACCTAGTATCTTACAAAATGAAGTTACCCCAGGAAGACCTAAAAATCCAGAACAGAGATTCCCAGCCGAAGAAAATCCAAATATGTCACAAAACAGTTATCCCAGACAAAGTTAAAATTCCAGAACAGATGTTCCCAGTCAAGAACATTCCAAGTATCATTCAACAGCAGATAGCTCATATTGCTGAACAAGATGGCTTGGTCAAAGATGGTGTGAATATTGCGCAGCAGAAAGTTATCCCGGAGAAAATCCACTTTCCAGTGCCGGAGACAAAAGTTCAAAAGGACGCTCTTCAGAATGTTGCTGGGAATGCAGTGGGGAACATGAAGTCAAACGGTCTTAAAACAAATCTTGTTTACAGTGAGGGAGCTTATCACAAGCAGGACTCGATAATAAAGTCGCCAAGGTGAAGGCGGGGAAACCAGGTGAGCAGTCTAATGCCACATTACATTTGTCCCTACAGCTAAGACTCATAATCATATTTCCTTATTCAGTTTGATATCTGTATTCATGTAACATAAAAACTTTCCACACTGTCCGGCTCCATGGCTAAATGGTTAGCGTGCTGGCCTTTGGTCACTCACGTCCTGGGTTCGATTCCCGGCAGCGTTGGGTATTTAACCTTAATTGGTTAATTTCGCTGGCACGGGGGCTGGGTGTATGTGTCGTCTTCATCATCATTTCATCCTCATCACAATGCACAGGTCGCCTCCGGGCGTCTAATCAAAAGACCTGCATCTAGCGAGCCGAACTTCTCCTTGGACACTCCCGGCACTAAAAGCCATACGCCTTTTCATTTCAAACACACAACAATTTCAATATAAATTATGCACTGTAAACAAACCTGTAAAAATACACACTATTATACAAAGAATGATATGTTTCATTCTACAAATTCTATCAAATCACTTAAAAGATCCATATATATGTACAATATTGTTTACGTTGCTTAAACTTGTCAATGATAGAGAGTTAGGTGATAATATGGACAAGTAATAACAGATAATGAATTTATAAGTCACAAATGAAAGATAAGTTCCACCTAATCAATACTATTTTATTGTCACATGTAGGACCGGTTTCGACCTCTCAAAAGGTCATCCTCAGCTACACTAGAATTGCATTTACATATTATGCATCATATTGAGAGCTAATGACATACTCTAGAATTCAATGATTTTAAAGTGGTTATACCCATGCTGAGAATTCAATATTATACAATTACAAAAATTAATTGCTCTTATTACACTCAATGTACATATGTAAGAAACTAATATGAGTTCGTCTTTTCTTTAATGTGATGAGTATGTCGGAGTATTTTTAACATAGGCATTTGCCTAGTCAGTTTAATTGATCTCCAATCTTTTGAGTATTTAGTCCTGTATGAAATGAACTTAGTTGAACAATTGTAAAATAATCAGTATTATAGTCGTTTTAACAATAATTTACTCTAAATGTAGAGATATACATGTTGATAGTTCAATAAAACAAATGACTAGCCAAAATAAAAAATTAGTAAATATAGTTTAACGTGCTTGACTGCACTGTTGATTGTCTAATGCGGCAGGTAATAGTGTTTCTTGCATTGTACTGTTTGTGTTATATTAGAATAATAAGAAGTTAGCACATAAACAAACAATTAAACACATTAAAACGATAAAAGTCACAATACAAATTAGTGGACATGGTTTAACTTAATTAAAATGTTGACTGTCTAAAGCGGCAGATAATAGTAGTTCTTGCGTTTTTGCAATGCGTATTATGTTAGAATTATGTGAAATAGCTCATAAGCAAATCTCTTGTTATGTTATTATTTGCTTTACGTCGCACCGACACAGATAGGTCTTATGGCGACGATGGGGCAGGAAGGGCTAGGAGTGGGAAGGAAGCGGCCGTGGCCTTAATTAAGGTACAGCCCCAGCATTTGCCTGGTGTGAAAATGAGAAACCACGGAAAACCATCTTCAGGGCTGCCGACAGTGGGGTTCGAACCCACGATCTCCCGAATACTGGATACTGGCCGCACTTAAGCGACTGCAGCTATCGAGCTCGGTAGCAAAATTCTTAAACACATTAAAACATTAAAATCACTGCAATTTGCGTTGGATGTAAACTTCAGTTGACAGACATGAACATGTCAACGCTATTAAGTATAATCATTTCTCTGCAATAGGACAGCATATGCATGATTACAAACATAATTTTACAGATATAGATAATGATTTGAAAATATTAAATACAAATCCGAAAGGCCCTTTGCTTAATATATACGAGGAGTTATACATAACATTTGATCAATATACTAATTCCAATTATAATATCAATGAACTGAGAAAACCAACATTTTATTTAATAAAATTATCCCAATTGTAAAGAATGATTACATCAAATTAGTTAACAAACAGCGTCATATGCAAGCCATAGCGCAGACAGCGGACACGCCCGGCTCTGCCCATACACACAACAAGGCTTCCCCCACACACCCCTCCAACCCCTCCTCAACAGCCGACAACATTATCAGAAGTACAAGGTACAATACGCAACAGACAGCCAAACAGCAAACATCTCAACCACCCCACAGCAGTAAGTAAATTTTCATAGAACTCACACTAGTATTCAACTTTTCTTTCAATCAGAATTTCTAATTCAATCATTTCGACTTGCAGATATTAACCATCATAAGAAAGGAAAGAGCCACCATTAACGACCTTGGATTCAAAAAGTGAACAATTTCTAGAACATTAGTCAATGTCAAACAAATAGATTATCCAAAAGTTATACATACTAAATTGGAAAGTGGTTGAGTAATATTCAATACATATTAGCAATGATTACATTAATTTAAGCTTAAAACTTGCAAACAACATTTGTATTGTATTGTGATTTTTATCGTTTTAATGTGTTTAATTGTTTGTTTATGTGCTAACTTCTTATTACTCTAATATAACATGAACTGTACAACGCAAGAAACACTATTACATTAGATAATCAACAGCGCAGTCAAGCACATTAAATTATATTTACTAATTTTTTATTTTGGCTAGTCATTTGTTTTATTGAACTATCAACCTGTATATCTCTACATTCAGAGTAAATTATTGTTAAAACGACTATAATACTGATTATTTTACAATTGTTCAACTAAGTTCATTTCATACAGGACTAAATACTCAAAAGATTGGAGATCAATTAAACTGACTAGGCAAATACCTATGTTAAAAATACTCCGACATACTCATCACAATAAAGAAAAGACGAACTCATGTTAGTTTCTTACATATGTACATTGAGTGTAATAAGAGCAATTAATTTTTGTAATTGTATAATATTGAATTCTCAGCATGGGTATAACCACTTTAAAATAATTGAATTCTAGAGTATGCCATTAGCTTCAATATGAGGCATAATATGTTAAATGCAATTCTAGTATAGCCGAGGATGACCTTTTGAGAGGTCGAAACCGGTTCTACATGTGACAATAAAATAGTATTGATTAGGTGGAAAGTTTCTTTCATTTATGACTTATGGTGACTATCAATACAGAATAAAAAATGAAATTTATCAATCAAGATAATGAATTTACAAGTATTAACACATTCTCTAGACTGCTGATGCTAAGTCCGTTGTCACCAAACACTTTTTAAGGACTCTGGTCATGGAGAGGCAAATGGAAAGTTTTGGGCATAGCATACTGTTGGCGGAGAGGGTAGGGGAAGCAGGGGAGTAATGAGTGGAACATTGTGGGTTCTTCCTATTGGATGTTATAATCTAAAATACTGTACTGTGGAGTCAGGATGGGGAAATAGGGGTGGAGCAAGTGTAGCATTCTGGAACCTCCCTTCATCACTGGAAGGGAAGAGAAGGTTATTATGTATTTTATGTAATATGGATGAATGCAAGTTAATGATTTCAGGTAAATAAAGTATGGAATTGAAATAGGGAGTATCTGTTAGATGTTAATATTATGATAAACCACACTCTAAAGGCTGTTAAGCGTTAATTTCAAGAGTAAATGTTGCCCAAATGTTATGTAGGTAGAGCAAAGAGGGGGCAATTTTTAAAGTATTTATGGTCATTTAGATTGGTTACGTCAGCTTTTTTGTGATGTAAATTTTGATTGCTTCCTTTATATTCAAAGATTCAAGTATGGCTTCATTATTAACAAACTTTGTATTCATCATCATTTAGCATACTTTCGTGCCATTGGGAGGGTGTATATTGCCCCCTATTTCCTGCGTAGTCTCAGCTGGTGAGCGAGAGTCCCAGAGGTGAACTGTTCGTTAACTGGTGTCACTAATTTTTAAGGGCAGTTAATAGGACAAGGACTGACGACAATGGAAAAACAAACAATTTAAAAATAAGGTTTGATATTTATTGCTAATAGCACTCCTTTAAACAAAAATTTAACAAAATTTTACAAACAAAAACTTGAGGTTGTTATGCATTTTCTTCTCATAAGACAGTTTTATACAATTCTGACTCTTTTGTCCTTCCACACTGAAGCATGAATTACACTGAAATGTAAATAAAATTCAAAATTAGCCTCCATCTGGCTTGAAGAAAACAAAATTGTTGAGGGTGAACCTCATCTTAACTTCTTTGAACAGTGAACTTAATAGAAACTGGCTATTGCGATAGCATAATTTCAACTCAGGAAAATAGAACATTTCTCTTAGTGAAAAAATCTTTGAATGATAATAGTGTTGTGAATATCTCAAGTTAATGCTGAAATATACACATCATAATTTCATCTTAATTATGGATAGATTCCACTGATATTGAAAAAATTCCCAACAAAAAATTTGAATAAATTACATTCTCAAGAATATTTTAATTAATGTAATTTCAAACAATTATGTTGATTTAAAACTTCACAAGTGTAATTATGACCTTAAAAAAGCATTCTTTCCATGAAAATCCTGCAAAATGTGATTGAAATTAATTTGTGACATTTATAAATTAACGTTACACAACACAATGGAAAATTTTACAATATTTAAAAAGAAAAGATAAAATTTGTTTATGCAAGGTTGAAATGGATCGGGCCTATTCATTTTTAACAGCACATCAATGTAGAACTTTACTTAAATACACTATAAAATTCAGTAAACATAATTAATTTCTACAAAATAAACCAGCACAAACAACGCCGGAATAACCTGAGCCCACCATGGTGAACACGTCGTTAGGTTAAAACCACATTTGAATAAATCACAATAAAAAATATACCTAACTACTGCATTCACTCCACATTCACACATGTGATACAAGAATTTTACCTATATTATTTAAAAATGAATTCTAGAATTTAATTTTAGGTTATGATTTTTATCATAATCCTATCAATGGAATAGTCAGATGACAGTATTTGGTAAATCGTTACATCCGACAGTCAGTTACATGTGATTGAATATTGACAATCACTTTTAAAAGAAAATAGCAGGATTAATACAATGTCGATCACATACAAATTCAGCAATATAATACTCAGAAGAACTTCCTCTTCTTCTTAAGACGCTGTCTCCAAGCTGGGGTTGGCAATCAATGGAACTAGCTCTGATCTTGACAGCACAGAATGGAATGCCTCTTCAGTAGTATGGCAGTGCCATGTTTGAAAGACTTTCAGCCACGAATTTCATCTTTTCCCAGCAGATCTCCTCTTCCCCTGTATCTTTCCTTCGATAATAAGCTGTAATAACTGATATCTCTCACCTCTCATGACATGTCCTAGGTATTCTGTTTCCTCTGTTTTATGGTCAGCAGTAGTTCTTTTTGCTTTTTCATCTGACTAAGGTCCTCAACATTTGAGATTTTCATTACCCAAGATATCCGCAAGAGACTGAGATACAGGTACATTTCAAAGGCATCAATACGTTTTTCTATAACTGGAATCAGAGTCCAGCATTCACATCCATATAGGAGAACTGGTCAACAATTATCATGCACATCATTAAGGTTAAACATCAATGTCACCAGACACATGGTCAATGAGTCACGTTAAATTGTTATTATTGCCGAATGTCATCAATATCAATTAACACGTGCTCAAAATTTGCAGAATGCATTGTAACCCAATACACATGCTTCTCCAAAAAATCCACAAATTAATCCCACAGGGTCACCGTATTCCAGGCTCATACTGCAATTCCTCAACAGAGCACACATTAAATATCTCGCAAGAACAGCAAATATTATTTATCACTTTATTTCAACTGGGCCTTAAAAATTATTTTTTTTTTTTTGCTAGGGGCTTTACGTCGCACCGACACAGATAGGTCTTATGGCGACGATGGGATAGGAAAGGCCTAGGAGTTGGAAGGAAGCGGCCGTGGCCTTAATTAAGGTACAGCCCCAGCATTTGCCTGGTGTGAAAATGGGAAACCACGGAAAATTATTTTCAGGGCTGCCGATAGTGGGATTCGAACCTACTATCTCCCGGATGCATAAATTATTATTATTATTATTATTATTATTATTATTATTATTATTATTATTATTATTATTATTAGTGGTGATTTATAGTCCTAACACAAATCTGAATTTAACACTGAATTCGATGACACTATCCTGCATAAATCCACAGTAATGCATAAGATGAACTGCACACCGAAGTACGTCATATAAGACACAACGTAAATTTGTCCCACACGAGTTCATAAATCTAGAATTGTTTAATTAAATTATATTTTATCCAAGAGGTCCATTACTTTTAAACATTATGTTTGAACAGCAAACTACACTAAAAGAATCCAAATAACATTCACGCTCAATGTAACAACACTAACGACACCAGAAGAATGAAGTATGAAAATATTGAAAAATTGCGCTGATCTGATATAAATACTAATAGAAATGAAGAGGCACATACTACTTCTACATAGATGGACAGTAATAATATTGCAAAAGTTTACTTAAATTTGTGATAAGACACGATCTCTTTCCAAGTGGCTGAATCTGCTCACATGTTGCAGGTGGTGCTGGTCGCTTTCTCCCTCATGTTAGAATGTGCCTACATTTAGCACAACATGATGACAGCAAAGTCCATTTTCCTAGCTGAATTATTTGCTCCTCTTGAAGACAGGCGTAGATGGTTATTGTGAATTGTAGAGGTCCTCTTCTTTCTTGAAGTTCTGATGGTGGCTGAAGCTGACACAAACAGCTTTAGAAAGTTTATCAAGTATGACCACGTCGAATAAATAGCTTGATGAACACACTTAACTTGAAGCTCACCAAAATCTGCAGCAATACAGAATCACAATTAGAGAGAGATTTTATGCAGTTTTCTCAAGCTTATATTCCCTCGGCTGTGGAGGAGTGGCGCTTTCCTGACACACATAATTGTTTGTCTTGATGTTCTGTGATAGGCTGTAATTCTTTCCAGAAATTACTGGGCTCCGATTGAGTTTTGACATGCGCAAGTACATGCAGAAGCAACCTTGAAAAATTCCTGGCTGGTCACGTGACTACCATATGTTTATTGATCGTCAGGCTGGAATAATCAATAGTCTGCACACTCCCCAAAACTGGTCAAACCACCTCTCTCAATGAGAACACACCCATTCACAAATAAAACATCACACTGCACTCCCAATGAAATAATGTTGTTAGCCATTAAGAACGCATAATATTCTTCTTCTTTTGCTACCGCATTTCCCACACATGTGGGGTCGCGGGTGCGAACTGCGTCGCACATGTGGATTTAGCTCTGTTTTACGGCTGGATGACCTTCCTGCCTCCAACCCTATAGGGAGGGATGAAATTACAATTGAGTGTTTCTGTGGTGGTTGGTAGTGTAGTGTGTAGTGTGAATATCAAGAAGAGAGTGTTGGGATGGACACAAATATCCAGTCCCCAAGCCAGAAGAATTAATCAGAAGAGATTAAAATCCCCGACCCGGCCGGGAATCAAACCCGGGACCCTCTGAACTGAAGGCCAGTACACTGACCATTCAGCCAACGCGTCGGACTTTAAGAACACGTAATAAAAATGCTTATTATGAGCCAAACTTGAAGGGTACAATATAGCACATAAGATTCTCCATCGTTTCCTCTCATCCCACCAGCTTTGTTTGAGTCTTCTCCTCTCTTTACCCTTTTCAACCATCTTGTCTCTCAGTCTTCCACTCATCTACTAGCTGCCAACTCCAATCTAGTGCACTCTTCTTGGTATATGTACCTGGCCTGCCCGAACTTGTCCCTATTCTCTTTTGTAGTTTAGTTTATTGCCTTTCTTACATGGCAAGGCTCAGACTATGAAGCCTGCTATTATGCCAAACTATAACATGCAACACCATTATTCAGTTTATAGAATAATGTAAATGCATAGGAACGTCAGTAAATACCTGCAATTTTGCTCTAATCATCTTCAGGTTCGCTCTAAGGCATTGTAGGCTCACCAGCTGTTGGATGGTGTAGACGGCTGCACCACACTCTATCTGCACCATGGAAGAGCAGCATTCCGTAATTTTTTTTTTTTTTTTTTGTGGTCTGAGGATGTACCAGGAGCAGAAAATCATAGAAGACATTCAGCACAATACAGGAACAATGTTTTGCTACAGCGAAGTGATTACCAGTGGAATGAAGAGTTCAAGAGGGATTGCAGAAGCGTGAAGGATGAAGAAAGATACGGGCGTCCATCTGCAGACATAACTCGAGCCAATATTGAACCAGTGTGTGATATGATCCTGAATAACAGATGAGTGACTGTTCTATGAACTTCCACTCCTGGTACATCTTCAGACCACAAAATACTTATTACGGAACACTGTTCTTTCTTGATGCAAACAGAGTGTGCTGCGGTCATTTTTACGTCGCAACAGCGCAAGCTGTACTGATCTGATAACGCTGAAACCTACCACAGATGTAGACAATGGTGTCACCTAGTGGCTAGTGAACACACAATGCCATATAGCCAACCTAAGACAATCAGAGCAGAATTGCAGACTCTTTTTGACCTGTCTTCGTAGTATACATGTTGTCGTTGGCAGTTTCTCGCCTGCAGTTCTGTAACCCTTAGTCTACACAATGAAGGTGGATCTGATGGCTTATCAGAACAATTCTTGCATAAAACATGCAGCCAAACATATTGTATCCAATGGAAGGTGGGGAACGTGGCAGTGTTTGATGTAGCTTCTTTCTCTGGTGAGTTTCCTCTTCCTGTCTTTGACGTTCCTGCTCAAACTGTGCAACTGCAGCTGAGATGGTAGCATGCCAGCGAGGGCGATCCAATGTGAGAGTATGCCAAGTATTTGGGTTTATATCTACTTTTCTCATGGTCTGCTTAAGTTGGTCTTCATATCGCTTCAGAGGAGCACCACGAGTCCTTTTGCCAGTGCTGATAACTAATAACTAAATATTAGGTTTTTTTATGTTAGTGAGATCTACTTTCTACAGATATGAGTTCCACATTAAGCACTTCCTTTTAAATAGCCTTGGATTTCCTTTGCCACTAATTTTGGGTGGGACTGAATTCCAGGAACGTATGGTAGAAATTTAAATGAGTTGTTGTACGAGTTACTATGATTAATGGGAATGGACAAGAGGGATCGTGTGGATGACCTTAAGAGAGCTCTATCAGAAGGGTACAGGTAGGGTACCGTATTTAAAGTCCATTTTGCTTGTTTGCAGCACACTGTGGAGAAGGAAAACGTTGTTTGGTCAAACTTACCCATGACAGATGAGGCAGGAAAGTGCTAATATGAGTTTGGACTGGGATAATTAATATGAATTGGGCACAAGCGTTGTAGTTTCACTGTACTTGATATGAAAGTGTTTTGCTCATACTATCATAAACTACATCTCTGAAGTCAAATATTGGGAATATTAGACTCTGAACTAAGTTTTCTTGTGTTCCTTAGAAGGAAGTCTCTCATCCTTTTTGCAGAATGTAATGAATAGGTTCCTTTTGGGGATCTTTGACGAATCTTTGTGACATTGTTCCGACCAACTTAAATATTTATTGAACATTACTCCAAGGTTCTTTACACGATCACAATGTTTTTGGGATTCCAGTGGGTATAGATGTGTTTTGTATTTTAACATGTGATTTATAAGTACCAATTATTATGACCTGTGATTTTGATGGGTTCACTTTCACCATGTCTGCTAGTTCACTCTTTAACATTTGCTAGGTCTTCGTTTAACTTAGTGATTGACTTGTTTAAGTCATTAGGCTTTGTGTGAATGTATAATTGGATTTTATCTGCATAGGTGATATTTACAGTTGGTCAACATCTCACATAAGTCGTTCATGTACAATGAGAACAGAAGAGACAACAATACTCCACCCTGTGCCAAGCCCGCCTTAGTGGTTTGCAATGAAGATGTATCGTTTCCCACTGATACACACTACTGATGACCACTAAGATAGACAAAAGAGTGACTGAATGGGGGGCTATTTTTCTAGAAAATAGAACTCGCAGAATTAGAGTAGGCAAAGCTTTATCTGCCCCAGTAACAATTAACAGGGGAATTCCTCAAGGCAGTATTATTGGACCTTTATGTCTTCTTATATTTATATATATATATATGTATAAAATATACGAGTTAAAAAGTGCAATAAGCGGGCGAGTTGGCCGTGCATTAGGGGTGTGCAGCTGTGATCTTGCATCCAGGAGATAGTGGATTTGAGCCCCACTGTCGGCAGCTCTGAGTATTGTTTTTTTCGTGGTTTCCCATTTTCAAATCAGGCAAATACTGGGTCTATACCTTAAATAAGGCCACAGCTGCTTCCTTCCCACTCCTAAGCTTTTCCCATCCCATCATCACCATCAGACCTATCTGTGTCGGTGTGACGTAAAACTAATTGTAAAAATATATATATAATCAGAGACAAGGATTTTTGAGGATGCTGTTGTTTTGTCTACAGTAATAAATAACTTACAAGATTGTGAGCAACTGCAAAATGACCTTGATAATTTTGTGAGATAGACAGTAGGCAATGGTATGATAATAAACGGCTTAAAAGTCAGGTTACGAGTCTCCAAATAGGAAAATTTCTCCCAGTTTTAATTACTGCATTGATGGGGAGAAGGTTCCTTCTGAGGATCATTGTAAGTACATACGTTTTAATATAAGGAAAGATCTTCATTGAGGTAATCACGTAAATGGGGTTCTAAATAAAGGGTACACATACTTGCCCATGGTTAAAAGGGCATTTAGGGGTTGTAGTAAAGATTCTGGCGTAGGGATGTGGTGACTCCATCGCCCAGTGGGTAACCACTGCAATTAGCCTCCCGAGTATTGGCGGGTAAACCATAAACCTTACTGACATGAGGTAATGCATGTCAGGCACTGACCAGCTAGTCCATAACAAAATATTAACGCAAAGATCCATGATAGGCCTAGCAAGCCAGTGGTAGTGTATTAACATCGCTTTCAGCAATCAAGCGAGCCTCGGATCGAATGTAAAACCAATACCAAAAGTGACAAAGCCTTTGTGCAGATATGTCAGGTATTATGGCCAAAATAGCTCTGATGATAGACAAATCTATTCACAGAAAAATAAAAGAATTGGGACTATTAACATAGCATCCTTAGAAGAGGATGCAGGAATTCAAGAAATCACATGAATAATGATGGAAAGAAACATAACGATAATGGGACTAAGGGAAATAAGAAAAAGAAGGTTGTGGTAATAAGGTGCTGGATAGTGGATATAATATGTGTTGGTCAGGAAGAGACAAAAGAAAAATTGGTGTTGCAATAATAGTGGCTAAAGAACTGGCCAACAAAGTACTCAATGTGGATTATGTTTGTAACAGAATAATTAAAGTTCAGTTGACGATGGAAGGAAATATCCTTGACAAAATCCAGGTTTATGCTCCTCAAATAGGTTGTGAAATAGATGAAAAGGAAGAGTTCATCACTAAACTGGAGGATGCTGTAACATCGAACAAGTCTGTGATTATAGGAGACTATACGAGACTTCAATGCTAGAGTTGGGAATGATAGAGGAGGATATGAAACAGTTATAGGAAGCCACGGAAAAGATCACAGAATGATGAAGAGGAGATGTTATTAGACATGTGTCTGAGAAATACTATATAATTCCGAATACCACCCGCCACTGAATAAGACCCATACCCTAAATTTGAGACGGCAAAATACAGAAAAAATAAAAAATCATATAACATACCTATTTAATCTTCTTCGAATATACCACAAATATAAATTCAGGCGGCTTACAATTAATAAAACCTTTACAAAAATATTTTTTTGCTAGGGGTTTTAAGTCGCGCCGACACAGATAGGTCTTATGGCGCCGATGGGATAGGAATGGCCTAGGAGTTGGAAGGAAGCGGCCGTGGCCTTAATTAAGGTACAGCCCCAGCATTTGCCTGGTGTGAAAATGGGAAACCACGGAAAACCATTTTCAGGGCTGCCGATAGTGGGATTTGAACCTACTATCTCCCGGATGCAAGCTCACAGCCGCGCGCCTCTACGCACATGGCTAACTCGCCCGGTACAAAAAATCTTAAATAGAATCGGCCCAATACTCAGATCATTCACAATTCACTGTCATCATCTGAAGTTTCACCATAGGAACTTTCGTTGTTGGCATCTTTCCACAAATAGCCATCCTCACTAAAGTCCACTGAATTTGAAATTCCACATTTCTTAAAGCTCTTGGACACTAGATTATTGGGAATGCGCACCCATGCGGTCTTGATCCAGCTGCATATTAGTCCCACTTCAGGCCTCTTCACTTGTCCGGTTCTTGTTAGCGCGTGATCACCATCAGACATCCATTTGGTGTACAACTGTTTCATTGCAGTTTTGAAAGGCCGGTTCATGCACACATCCAACACCTGTAGAATAGAAGAGAGTCCTCCGGGAATTATTGCAAGATTGGTTTTTCCTTTCGTCATCATATCATTTACGGCATCAGTTGTATGTCCTCGGTAACTGTCCAACACAAGCATGTTTCGTTTTTTTAACAAAGCTCCCGAGCGACGTTGCCAAACACACTTCACCCAGTCCTCAACTAACACGCTGTCCATCCAGCTGGACTCATGTGTTCTAACAATAACACCGGACAGCAAGTTTCCTTTTGGAAGTGTTTTCCTTTTCAGAACCATGTGTGGAGGGAGTTTGGTTCCATCCGCTAATACGCACAACATTACCGTGCATCGTTGCTTTTCTTTACCACCTGTTCTGATGGTTACACTTTTAGAACCCTTCGTATCCACTGTATTTTCCAACGACATTTCAAAATAGACAGGTGTCTGGTCAGCATTCCCAATTTGCGACAGCGAATAAGAATTCTGCTTCCTTAAACGAATGATGTGACGCTGAAAGGCTGTCAATTTTTTTCATACGCCTCGGGGAGACTTTGTGAAATATACTCGGAATGCACAATCCCTTTCTCCGATAAAAGTTTTGGATCCATCCACAGCTTCCAGTAAAACCCTGTGTTTTGAGTTCTTTTGAGATCTCTTGTGCTTTCAGTTGACACATTTCACTAGAAATACCATATCCTAACTCACGTTTTCTATCACAAATTTGTGGAGTTGTTCTTCAATTTCCGGATACACTGTGTTCCGCCCACGGAACGCTCTGCGATTGATGTTACTTTTTAGAAGTTTTTCCTTCTTCCGCCCATCACGAATACACGATTCATCAATATCGTGCTTTCTGCCAACAGCATGATTTCCTTATATTTCAGCTTCGCTTACAACTTTAAGTTTCTCACGCACAGTAAATGACCGCTGATGCCGTTTTGAATCCATCGCTTACTATCAAGACAGCACTTTCACGGGAGAGAACGTGAGCGGGGTAGACTTCCATAACCAAGAGTTTCAACTTTCGCAAAGTAGGGTATCCCGCGAGATCACCTATTCATGCACCCAGCATGCCAGAAACACTTGTGAAACAAATGACGATCAAGCATCCGCAGCAGCGGCTTTCATATTTACTCTATATTTACCCATATTCTTTGATTTACCGTATTTCTTTACCTTACATGTCACTGTAACCTTATTGAGAAAAAATCGATCTTGTTTTATAGAACACAAATAAAACACGATAAGACCTGAATGCCCGCTTACATACAGTATATTGAGTACGGTCATCATATTCAAATCAATTTCAATACTCCATGTAAACGTAGTAAATATTTACGAGACTGAATGGCTTGAATACAACCCGCACCGAAGATTTAGAACCAATATTTTTGGGGAAAAATTAGGGTGGTATACGGCATTATGCGGTAAATGGATCATTGGTAATGGACGGTATAAGAAAAGAGATAATCACAAGTTGTTCTTTTTTGCTGGTTGTTTTACTTCGCACCGATAAAGATAGGTGTTACGGCGACGATGGGAAACAAAAGGGCTAGGAGTGGGAAGGAAGCGGCCGTGGCCTTAATTAAGGTACAGCCCCAGCATTTGCCTGGTGTGAAAATGGGAAACCACGGATAACCATTTTCAGGGCTGCCGACAGTGGGGTTCGAACCTACTATCTCCCGAATACTGGATACTGGCCGCACTTAAGCGACTGCAGCTATCCAGCTCGGTAATCACAAGTTTACCAGATACAGTTGGAAATTACAACAGAAATCCATAATTGATTATATAATAATAACGGAGGAAATCAGAAGTTGCTTGACAGATGTGAAGGTGATACCAAGCATTAATCTTGATGGTGACCACAGACTATTGGTGGGGACATTGTTGAAATTCAGAAGGGATAAATATTGGGGAGAAAAGACAGGCAAAAATCAAATGCTGGAAACTAAAAGATAGAGAAATCCAAGAGATATATAGAGAAAAGTTTAATACTAACTTCCTAAAGATGAGAGGAAGAATTTTGACGAAGAATGGAAAATGTTCAAACAGGCTGTAGTCAAAGCAGCAGAAGAAACCTGTGGAAGGACATCAACAAATGTCAGACACAAAGAAACTCCATGGTGGAATGAGAGAATTGCAGATGCAGTCAAGAAGAAGAATAATGCATGGAGAGAACGGTTCAGAAACAGAACGGAACATAATAGAGACAAATGGAAAGGACTAAGCAGAGCAGCAAGGAAAATGATAGCATTGGCTAAAAAAATGTCCTGGGAAAAATTTACAAAGGAGATAGAAGAGAATGACAAGAAAATATTATACCACATATTAGGTAACAGAAGGAAGCAAAAAGAAAATACATCAAAAGTCATCAACAAAGATGGAAAAGCTGTGTGGGAAGAAAACGTTTTGAAAGTATGGAAAGAATACTTCCAAAATCTATATGAAGGACAAAATGAAACAAATGAGCCCAAGGAAATAGATGAAGATAAAATAAATATCACCATTACAGTGGAAGGGATGCATAAATGATCCGATGAAATAGGAAGAGAAGATCTACAAATGCTTGATGTAGAAAAAGCTGTATAAGAAATGAAAAATGGACAAGCTCCTGGAATACATGACATCACATTAGAAATGATTAAAGCTGCAGGACCTATTGGAATGCAGTGACTGTATAGAATAATGAAGATCGTATGAACTGATTGAGAGAATCCTGATGATTGGACAAGGGCAATTATTGTACCTATTTTTAAAAAAGGTAATAAGGCACTTTGTGAGAACTACAGAGGAATAGCATTACTGTGTCACAAAAAATCAAGAACAAGATAGATTCAAAATTAGGAAAACAACAACAAAGATTTAAGTCTGGAAGATCAACTATTGATGCCATATTTACAGCTAGAGAAGTAGTAGAAAAGAAATGGGAATTTGGGAAAGACATCGCACTTGCATTCATAGATATACAAAAGGCTTATGACATGGTTAGAAGAGAAGAGGTATGGCAAGGGATTAATAGAATGGAATTGTCAAGAGAAATGCAATTCAGAAATAGAAACATGTATAACAAATGTCTGAACTGTGTTATAATAGATGGCAAAAAAATCAGAATGGTTTAGAAGAGACAGAGAAGTTTGACAAAGAAGTATACTTTCACCAGTGCTCTTTAATATAGTGATGGGCAATATTATGAGGAAAGTTTGCCTAGGGTCAAGAGCAAATGATATGAAAGTCATAGCATATGCAGATGATGTAATGATACAGGAAGAAAATGAACAAAAATTGGAAGAACAATTAAATACCTGGCAGAGGAGAATTGAAGAAGCAGGCATGGACGTAAGTTTAACAAAAAGTGAGATAATGAAAATCAGTAGAGAAAGAAAAAAAGAAAGATGTTAGGTGTAATGGAAAAATTCTTAAAGAAGTAAATGCTGTTAAATACCTGGGAAGTAAGAAAACTGGGAAAGGAAACATCAAGGAAGGAATTTTTGAGAGGAAAGGAAATTGCTCAAAATGTTATTACTGTGTACCTTTCAAAGCAAAAGTCATGATATATAAATCGTATTATTTGCCAATATTGACCTATAGAGTAGAATGTTGGACTTGAACAAAAAAAGATCTGAGTAAATTACAAGTGACAGAGATGCGCTTTCTGCAAGGGACCTTGGGTAAAACAAGGAGGGACAAGATAAGAAATGAAACCTTACAAAGCACGCTACAGATCAACCCTCTGAAAGAAACTATGGAGAGAGAAGTAGGCTGAAATGTCAAAAGAATGGGACAAGAAAGATTACTAAGAGCTCTGGAATGGACACAATCTGGAAGAAGACCAACTGGAAGAACACAAACAAGATGGAGGTATCAGGTGAAGTATGACGTCAATTGTAGAGGACTACAGTGGCAGACAGTGATGAAAGGTAAAATGTGGGAAAAAAGGGAAGATTGGAAGAGGCTCTGTGAACGACCTGCATATGCAGAAACATATGAAGAAGGAGGAGAGGAGGAGGAGGAAGAAGAAGAAGTAGAAGAAGAAGAGTAAGGATTTAAAACAGAGGGCATATAAGTTACTGGTAAGACCCCAACTAAAGTTTGGTTCTAGTGTATTGGACTCCCACCAGGATTACTTGATTCAAGAACTGGAAAAAATCCGAAGAAAAGCAGCTCCGTTTGTTATGGGAGATATCCGATAAAAGAGTAGTGTTACGAAGATGTTGAACTGGGAAGACTTGGGAGAAAGATGATAAGCTGTTTGACTATGTGGTATGTTCCAATCTGTCAGTGGAGAGAAGGGGTGGAATGAAATTAGTAGACAAATAAGTTTGAGGGGTGTCTTTAAAAGTAAGAAAGATCACAATATGAAGATAAAGTTGGAAATCACTGGGTAAGTTGGCCATGCGGTTAGGGGCGCACGGCTGTGAGCTAGCATCCGGGAGATAGTGGGTTCGAATCCCACTGTCGGCAGCCCTGAAGATGGTTTTCTGTTGTTTCCCATTTTCACACCGTTTCCTTCCAACTACCTGCCTTTCCTGTCCCATCGTTGCGATAAGACCTATTTGTGTCGGTGTAATGTAAAGCCACTAGCAAAAAAAAAAAATTAGTTGTAATTCAAGAGGACAAATTGAGGCAAATATTCTTTTATAGGAAGAGGAGTTAGGGATTGTATAATGTACAAAGGGTGATGTTCAATAAATTTCCAATTTCTTTGCGATCATTTAAGAAAAGGCACGGAAAACAACAGATAGGGAATCTGCCACCTGGTCGACTGCCCTAAATGCAGATCAGTGGCGATTGATTGATTCATAAAGAATTGTACCCAGGATGAAGTGCTGTAAGAAAACTTCAGCGTCTTGAGTTTAGCGAGTAATATATCTCTGTCTACACAGTTGTCCTCGTTTCGTATTTTCTCTCACCTTCTTCGTTTTCTTGTAGACCGTATTCTGCTTCTCAAGAATCTCACTTCACTCACCTGCACTCTATTAATACCTCTCCTTTCATTTCATTTTCTGTAGGTTAATTCTGTTCTGCTTTATCCGTGTATTATCCCGTGTCATATAGAGTTGGTGGTGGTGGCAGCAACAGCTTTTGTTTTAAGATGAAACACAATTTGGTAATCATCCTCTCTGAACAAATTACATGGAAACAGAAATAAAATAAAATCTTTTATTCAATAGGGAGTTTGAAAATGAATTAAAATGTATTCTTATTGAGCTGAAACGGTCACTAAAGCATCAAAAGGGAGCGTAAATTCTTTGAGTAACAGAACGCTTGAAATGTATATACTCATGATTATTTGACTCGCATGCATAAAGGGAATGAAGAGATCAGCAATATTCTTCTCATGGGCTAGTGAGAGTTCGAGTGACTTCTGCAGATTGAAAGAAATCGGCTTCATTTCCGGTACCAAATCTTAATTTTACATTAAATCCACCTGTTTGTTACTATATACTTGCTTTAAGCAAATTAATTATTTGTAACAGGTTTCATTCCTAGATCGTCTTCAGCTACATAACGTTGCTTTTGCATGTTATAAATCTCATTCCATATTAATGGTTATCATTTTACAAATAAAAATAATTTATAAGATTCTCCTTTTCAATAGAAAAAAAAAACATCTGTTAGATGGGACAATGTCTATACATGTTTCAGCCTAATCTCAAGGCCATCTTCATCAAGGCCATTACATTACATAAACAAATCAAAAATATTGATAAAGTAAAATACAATGATCATGATTGTTAAAATAAAAGACATATTGATGTAAAAAATCTCTTTTTCTGAAAGGCCGTTTTGATTGACAGTAAAACTTGCTGATTCTTTAAAATGAAACACTGTGTTGTACAACGTAGTGATACCGTCAATATTGTGGTTAATAAGTATGCAACATCTGTAATGGAAACAAAGAGAGTATGAGTGGATGAAAACAAATCAAAATATTCTGTGAAAATAAGGCTCAGTCAGCTTACTTATTAAAAAGCTGTTGTCTCAATTGGTACGACCTTGTCAGTCGCAAATCACATTGACACTAAGCTTGTGTTTAGCTTTCAGTGTGTCTGTGCTGGTATGGTTGGGGGGGGGAAGAAGAGGAGGGGCGACAAACGAGGAGGGGTAAGGTATGGTACGGGAGGGGGATATTGAGGGAAGGGCGGGTCTTGTTCTGGAATGTCAGAAGTGAAACTCGTTTTTATTCATAATTTGCTGACTGATGAGAGGGACAAAGGTTTCCAATAATATATTTCTCTTCTCGTTAATTTCATTTTGGTTTTGTGAGGAATTGTTATATTGGTCAATATCGATATAAATATTCTCCAATATATTGAGTAATGGGACCTTTCTGTTTATAATGTAAGATCTTTCAATCCTGGTCAATTGTTGTGTATTTATGATTTTACTCCCTACCATGTTCCCTCATGGCTGCGTAGCGGTTATACTTCAAGGCATTACGATGTTCAGTGTATCTTATATTGAAACTACAGCCTGTTTGTCCTACACATGTTGAAAACCAAGACTGGCACTTTAATTTGTATATCCCCAAGTTTGTGAATTTGTTGTTGCAATTGACGGTATGAGAATTAAAATATATTTTGGCATTGGTGTGAATGGTCTTGAAAGCTATTCTTAAATATCGAGGAAACGAAACCGAAGGTGAACGATCGCATTCGTATAATCGCTCGTGACAACGGATGCGTCAGTGGTAGGGCTCTCACTGAAGCTGACTGCTGTCTTATTGATGTTATGAAAAATAATATAGCCACACAGATGCACACGAGATGCTGTCAGTTGGTACAGTTCATTTTATTCACATGAAAATGAAAACCTACAACCTGTTTTTCAGTCATTGACCGTGTCAGGGATGTAATGAATGAAGCAGATATAGGCTATTAGTACGATGGGGTCGCCACTCCCAAAGTGACTTTAATTAATGAATGATAGATGCTATGAAGTGAGAATGGAGAGTGTTGCCTGAATGAAAGATGACAGGGAAAACCGGAGTACCTGGAGAAAAACCTTTCCCGCCTCCGCTTAGTCCAGCACAAGTCTCACATGCAGTGACCGGGATTTGAACCACGGTATCCAGCGGTGAGAGGCCGACACATTGCCATCTAAGTCACGGAGGCTTTTATTCACATATATACAAAATAATACACACATAACCTTAATCACAGTATCACAACAAACACTTCACTTCAAGAATATAATCAATCAATCAATCAATCAATCAATCAATCAATCAATCAATCAATCAATCAATCAATCAATCAATCAATCAATCAATCAATCAATCAATCAATCAATCAATCAATCAATCAATCAATCAATCAATCAATCATTCACTACTGATCTGCATTTAGGGCAGTCGCCCAGGTGGCAGATTCCCTATCTGAACACAAATTCCATCTGTTGCACATCGTTGGAATCTCAAAGATATTCTCTTTTCAATAGCGCTGCTCTAAATATTTGTCCTCCTTGCTTGGCCAAACTACTGGGTAGAAACAAAAGAACGACACTAACCGCTGTTTGTTTTCACTATGGGTTCCTTATTGCACGGTGTTTTGTGTTCTTTGCTAAATGATTACAATGAAAGGGGAAAGTATTCTGATCATGATTTATTCAGTGAAAGTCAGAGTTCAAGTGAACCTAGTGATGTTGAAAATATTAATTGTGGTGAAGACAACAATGGTATTCTCGATATCGTTTTACCGACAATAGCTGGTGCTGACAGACTTCACACTCGGATACTGTAAATAACCCCAAATCTGCAAATTCTGTTCCTATCCGCGATAAACTGCTATTTACTGGGCAAGCAGGTTTGATAATATACAAGGTTTTCTGAAAATGAACGTTGGAGATTTAAGGCTCTATAGTGCTTATTACATTGAACTTACATTTGCAAATAATACGTCAAGTGAAAGAGAAACTCAAACAGTTTGTCCTACAAGTGTTCAATGTGAACACCATTCGTCACACAGACATATAGAGTTGATAGCAGAGTTCACCCCACATCTCGTTCAGTGTGTCTGGAGTAATTGTTGCAACAGCTGTTTCAATCCTGTTTCCTTAAAAATCTCCACACTGACGTCAATGGAACTGCTAATTCACGACAAGCCCTCCAAACTGATTTCTTGGAGCTATGCATGAAAGACACTTTCACTTGTTCAAGACGTGCTTTCTTTGTTGCTCGTCTGGTACTCTTGCCTTTGCAAAGACAGCTGGTGTCTTCAAACTTATAACATCTATGGATGTTATTATCACTTGGTGGATTACAATGGAACTTAATATGGATCACACATTGCACTGAGACTACAGATTCACCGTCAACAGCGTCACATGCCCTCACTCCATTATGAGCACTGCGCGGAGGTTTGGAATTGAATCCAGGCTTTTGGCACGCAATCTAGTATACCACCACCTCCACTACGCTGATGGCCATCATTCTGATGGTGAAAAGGTTTTTGACCAATGGGACTCGAACCGGCTAACCACGGTGTCAGACCATTTATGCTTCAAAGCCTAAACGATCACGGCCACCAGGCGGGCTAGTTCAAATTATCCTAATTGAACACTGCATTTGCGAAGTTGCACTTAAGTAGGTTCCTATTTAACCATGGTGTACATGATGTGTAGATCTATTCTGCCTTTCTCCTTGTTGTTCCCTTCCCACAACAAAACTGGAAGTGGCTGAATGAAGTGGAGGAAGTTCTTGCATTAGGCCCACTTTAGACTAGGGTACCGAAACACGACTACTTATCATTACCGCAAAAAGTGCTTGCAATTTTTATTCGAGTCACATGCCAGAAGACAGGGCTGGACAAGTCAGAACCAAATGTAGGAGCCAGTAAAATTTCTTGCGTGCCAACCATAAAAAAATAATTTGCTTACCCCTGTAATATTAACCAGTTCAATCTCTCAATTCGTGTTAATCACTATCAAATCATATTCACTACTCTAGATACTTCATTTAACCTTTCCACTGCCGAGTTTTAATGACCAGGCGAACCCTTCTGGGCCGAGTTCTTTTTAAGGAAGAAGCACTTTTACAGATACATTTTTACTGATACTATTAACTGAATGCATATCGTCCCCTTAGCCCAATACGGGGTCGGGGATGAAGTGACATTATTTTTTAAAACATACTTTTATGGCCAGATGCCCTTCCTGATGTCGAGAAGAAGATGAATATGAAATGAAGTATGGTGAATGAAACTGGGTGTGGCTTATGAATAGGAACTGTCCTGGTATTTGCTTGGGAGTGCAAAAGGGAAACTATAAAAAAAATTCTCAGGACATCTGAAGGAGGGGTTCGAACGCACTCGCCTGTCAAATGCAGAGCTTGGCTACAATGCTGTAGCATGTTAACACGCAAGGCTACTCTGCTCGGTGATATTATTACAGAAATCTAATATAAAATTTTTGATCCGAGAACTGGTATTATCAAAATCATTAACATTTAGGCAAAAAAGAATTTTTCTGATGAGGGGGTGACAATTTCGCAACAGATTCATCATTACTACTTCATCTCACACATTGTTGTAGTTCTGTATCACCCCCTATATATTATCCATCTTCATCATCACTGTTTACGAATCACTGTTTACGAGGAAACATTCACTTTCTTCATCAACAAGAGTTGAATATATACTTGAAGTCTCCATGATGGCTACACATTAGTGGGAAAGATTTTCCACTCCAACAAAGCTGAATTAACACCAGATCGCTTTCAAAACATGTGAAATGGAGTGGTATATCTGCCATACAGAACTTCATTGAGCATTTCCATGGAATTTCAAAGCATGACACTATATCCCGTTCATGTATGTCATCGGTGGAGTACACAATGCACCAAAACGTATATATACAGGTTTGGTGGGAGAGGCACGGCGTTCATTAACATATATATATTGTACCAGTAAAATAGTTTGACTTAATGAATTAATATTAAAGTTAGCATGAAGTAGGTCTCAGGGCAATTCTGGGTGGTTTCTAGCTAGGGCTTGGTACAGGAGGCAGGGTCCTTTCTACAAGAAATTAACTTTAAATTTAAAACTTTAACAAAGGTTATATTTTCTTTTCAAAATCAACAAATAACAGAGTATAACAGGTACCAAGTAGCAGATCAACAAATTAACAAATTACAGTTCGTTACAAGATTTGGGCTTCGAGCCCCAAGTTTAATTTCTGAGCTCTCAGCTCACAACCACAATTGCTAAAGGGCAGTAAACCCCTAAGTACAAGGAGCACTTGCTCCTAATTACAATGTTAAGGAAAAGAGCAGACCCCCTCTCAATTTTACAAGCCTATCGAAGGCTACAACAAATTTCACTTCTCTCTGCCCTTGAGGCACACAAGGAAACAGGGGTAATTAATATCCAACCTACGGGGCCTTCGCATGAAGAAAACAAAACATCAGGTTAAGTTACTGGCCCAAAGTACAGAAGGGATTGGAGGTGTGAACTTGCACTCCTAAATACACTTTTAAAACCTAAGTGGCTCTAGGCCGAAACACAGGGGCTAATCCCAAGCTAAGGAGGTGACCCGTATGAGAAAATTTAATATTTTAAGGAAGAGAAGAAACGGTTATGAAAACGTAGTCACCTCAATTTCCAAATGAAGGTGAGTTCGGGAGGGTAAAGCACTCTCTATCTCCGCTTTACAGTAAAAGAAATTTATAGATTTTACATAGACAGAAAAGAAATTACATTTTAAAAGGGTAGGTTACCTACTAAAGGTTTCGAACCCTCCCCGAGAGTTAAACTGCTGAGCTAGCAAGAAATGAAGATGTTAACAGGCCATTACCTTGTAGAAGAACTGCTGCTTGAAGAAAGAGGCGCTAACCGCCCCCCTGCTACATTTCCATCCGCACACTAAGTTAGATGTTACTGAAGTGGCCTCGACACAAGAAAATCAGCAGTTTTTATACTCTCGTGGAACATTCGAGACCTTTCAGGAATGAGTAGACACACCCTTTCGCTTTTATTGGATAGCTTAGTGCAACATATCTATGTCGAAGAAGACGTACATGATTGGCTGGAAATAAATTAAAGAAATTTGGGTTTGGCTAAATTCAAAACAAGTGGAAAGAAAGGATAGCTGTTGCCAAACCACAAACCACAGAACAAAATTTCGTAAAAACAAAACTTAGGAATACAATATTTCTTCAGGAGAGTACATTCCTTTACACCAGAGTGCGTTATCATAGTTTTTGGTAGAGACATCTGTTAGAGAATGTCCCAACTTCTTGATACCGGGCAAACAAACACAAATCGAAATAGACACAGTTCAGAACACTTCAAAATTGCCAAATTTACAGTAGTGACATCTTCCGAGAAACCGTTGAGTTAATACCGTTTGTTAAAGTTCAGGCTTTCTCCTGTAGAGGAGTTTCAACTGGCGCAATATTTGAACAAGCGGCATGGAGGTTACCGCCCGGTACAGACCTCCCCCCCCAAAAGTCCTTCCAAGGGGTGACACCGAAGAAAACAAAATTTTTGTTTTAAAACAAAGTCCAAGTTTTTTGCTGATGAGTTGAAGAATTTAGAAGAGAAACATATAACTTTTCAGTAGCTGGAGGTCTCAGAAGTTGTTTGATATAGGTGGGATACGCTTTTTAGAATTTCTTTGTAGTAGCTTTTGATGAAAGGTCTCTATGTTTGTAGTAGTTGAATTCAGAAAACTTTACTTCTTGAAAAAAAAAATTTCTAAGTCCACCAAATGTTGATTGGGTGGAGTATTTAATTGCCGAATGGAGAGTCCATGTAGCAGAAGGAGTACATTAGTTGCCGATTACTTTTGACAGCAAGACCTGCCGCCGCTGCCTATGTCCAGAGGAGGCCGCTCGGACCCCTCAAGTACCCTGAGATACCGCTCTCCCGCACTATGAGAGGGGTAGTTGTGCTGCACGCCGCAGATGCGACTTTTGTTTACAGTCCACAAGTAGCTTGCGGGTGGTGCACCGCACATCAGCCTTGGCTGGAAGGAGGACTCCTGCGTGCCGTACACAGGTTGACCTCGCTGGAGTGGAGTGGTCCCGTACCCCACCTCAGTGGCGGTACGGCGCTGCACGGCTGCGGGGGCAGTGAAACAGTAAGATCTCGGCGGCAGAATTGTGTTGGACATTATTGTTTTTAGGGTACAGTCTTTGTGGTGAGGCTGAGGGTCAGTGGCGTGGAAACTTTTATTTCATTACTTTTATTTTAATGCCACTGGTGTGGTTTAGCAGGAGACGGGAGCGTGGTAATGGCCATATGGAGGGGACAGCAGAGTAACTTCAGGGAAGGTTTCACAAAATTTATACAAAGCAGATTCAACCAAATGTAAAACTATAAGAGGCAGAAGGCCTTAAAATGAAACTAAAAATATAACCTTCAGGATTCTTACAAAATTATAAGGACAAAGTTAGCACGGAAATTATACAGGTTTCACCTGTGACAGGTGAACCCTAAATATCCTCTCGGTGGCTGGATTGCTTAGTAACAATGTCACCGGGGTAAGGAAATCTAAAATGATGCACGGCCCAAGAAATCTGGGGGCAAGCTTGCCTGCGGGAACAAAATTCTTTACCATAACCTGGTCTCCTACTTTTAAATTGGTGGGCCTCCGTCCACGATCATATCTTTCCCTAACCTTTTCATGAGAAATTTTAAGATTGGCCTTGGCCTTCTTCCAAAGATCTCTAATATTATCTGGATCTATTGTCTCGGGTAGAATATCACTAAGAGACCAAAGGTTAGAGAGCGGCGTGTTGGGAACAAACTTGAACATCAAAGAAGCTGGAGTAAATTTATGAGATTCATGAACCGCCGAATTCAAAGCAAAAGCTAACTAATGCAGGGATGTATCCCACCTAGAATGATCGTCATGATGGTAGGCAATCAGTGCCGACCTCAGATTATGATTGACCCATTCAGGCAGAGATGGCTGAGGATAGTAAGCAGAAGTTGTTACATGTGAGATAGATAGATCAAAACAGAATTTACGAAAGAGATTAGAGGTAAAGGCTTTAGCATTATCAGACACAATATATTGACACGGACCAAAAGAAGCAAAAATGGAATTTAAACAAGAAATAGTGGACTGAGCGGTAGCCAGCTTAGTCGGAAATAACCAAGAAAATCTTGTGAAACCATCTACACACACAAAAATGAATTTGTTGGCGTTCCCCTTTGACTGGGGGAAGGGTCCTACGTAGTCGATATAAAGACGTTCCATGGGGCGCGACGCCTGATGAGAAGACAAGAGCCCTTGCTTAGTGGACATGGAGGGTTTACTAAGCCAACAAGTTTTACAAACTTTTACTAATTCACGGATTTCTCCGTCCATACCCTTCCAAATGAACATTTCACGGATCTTTTCACGGGTTTTGAAGATGCCTAAATGCCCCCCTAATGGGGTCTCATGATAGTACTTGAAGATCATGGGCAGGAGAACAGCTGGAACCACAACTTTCATCATCTTATCATCCTCGACAGGCAACATAAAACACCATTCCTCAGTACATAAGGGACGACAAATTTAGAAAAAAATAAAAAAACCATTGACTGAGAAAATTGTTAGAGTTCAAACAAAAAGCATATTTAGCCGTCAAAAGGGGCTAAATTGAGACCCATTCAACCATGCTCTGCTACCACTTGTTACGGAGATATCCGTGGTAGTTAGAGGTGAAAGAAGGTGCGGGCTGGAATAGGTCTCAACTACAAAATTAAAGTTAATTTAAAACTTTAGCAAAGGTTATATTTTCTTTTCAAAATCAACAAATAACAGAGTATAACAGGTACCAAGTAGCAGATCAACAAATTAACAAATTACAATTCGTTACAAGATTTGGGCTTCGAGCCCCAAGTTTAATTTCTGAACTCTCAGCTCACAACCACAATTGCTAAAGGGCAGTAAACCCCTAAGTACAAGGAGCACTTGCTCCTAATTACAATGTTAAGGAAAAGAGCAGACCCGCTCACAATTTTACAAGCCTATCGAAGGCTACAACAAACTTCACTTCTATCTGCCCTTGAGGCACACAAGGAAACAGGGGTAATTAATACCCAACCTATGGGGCCTTCGCATGAAGAAAACAAAACATCAGGTTAAGTTACTGGCCCAAAGTACAGAAGGGATTGGAGGTGTGAACTTGCACTCCTAAATACACTTTTAAAACCTAAGTGGCTCTAGGCCGAAACACAGGGGCTAATCCCAAGGTAAGGAGGTGACCCGTATGAGAAACTTTAATATTTTAAGGAAGAGAAGAAACGGTTATGAAAACGTAGTCACCTCAATTTCCAAATGAAGGTGAGTTCGGGAGGGTAAAGCATTCTCTATCCCCGCTTTACAGTAAAAGAAATTTATAGATTTTACATAGACAGAAAAGAAATTACATTTTAAAAGGGTAGGTTACCTACTAAAGGTTTCGAACCCTCCCCGAGAGTTAAACTGCTGAGCTAGCAAGAAATGAAGATGTTAACAGGCCATTACCTTGTAGAAGAACTGCTGCTTGAAGAAAGAGGCGCTTCCCCCCCCTGCTACATTTCCATACACACACTAAGTTAGATGTTACTGAAGTGGCCCCGAGACAAGAAAATCAGCAGTTTTTATACTCTCGTGGAACATTCGAGACCTTTCAGGAATGAGTAGACACACCCTTTCGCTTTTATTGGATAGCTTAGTGCAACATATCTATGTCAAAGAAGACGTACATGATTGGCTGGAAATAAATTAAAGAAATTTGGGATTGGCTAAATTCAAAACAAGTGGAAAGAAAGGATAACTGTTGCCAAACCACAAACCACAGAACAAAATTTCGTAAAAACAAAACTTAGGAATACAATATTTCTTCAGGAGAGTACATTCCTTTACACCAGAGTGCGTTATCATAGTTTTTGGTAGAGACATCTGTAAGAGAATGTCCCAACTTCTTGATACCGGGCAAACAAACACAAATCGAAATAGACACAGTTCAGAACACTTCAAAATTGCCAAATTTACAGTAGTGACATCTTCCGAGAAACCGTTGAGTTAATACCGTTTGTTAAAGTTCAGGCTTTCTCCTGTAGAGGAGTTTCAACTGGCGCAATATTTGAACAAGCGGTGTGGAGGTGTACCGCCTGGTACACTGTTGATGGTCGCTCTCTTCAACATCGCTTTTTGATGACCCGTGATCCCAGTTCACCAGGCTATACGGGGCTGGAACACTTTCTGGAAGTTGTAAATATTATGCTGATATAAGGCCGGAACATACAGGTTAGTTAGATATGGGTTTGAGTCTCGAACTTTTGACGTTCCGGACGATCTCCGACATTCTCCGACGATGGTGCGGGATAATCACTCATCACATAACTTATACGAGTGTCCAGAATTACACAGTCCCCCGACACTTTGGTTTAACAGCATTGTTTCATTTAATATGGTTGGGATATGCAGTCAAATTCACTCTTAATCTTGTAGATAGAATTTATAAGTTCACTAAAGATGAAGATGCGGGTAGTATTGAGATTGGAAGAAAATAAAGCACAGTTCATGAATAGAAATACTGAAACTGAAAATTGTTCACGGACTTGGCACAGTTCGTGGAGATTTTCCACTAAATAAAGTAGCACTTGACATTGAAAGAAATGTATGACTGCTCTAGAGTTTATCAAAGACACTGCTGTCAGTCATCAAACAACACTAAACACTTTGTCGAAGAAATAAGGTTGAAATGAAAAGCACAGTTCGCTGTTAGGTGCTCTTAACATTAAATAAAATATATGACTGTTCGAGAGTTTATCAATGACACTGCTGTCAGTCACGGACAAATAATTTACACACTGTTCACAAGACATAATACACAATTTTGAATTGGATAAAGAACACAGTTTGAGTTTGGAGTGAAACCTTGGTGGGTAGCACACGATTATGGTAATCACTTGCATTAACACTCTTGTGAAACTTCGAACACTCTAAATCCCAATAAAATTGTGCTGACTGAGATACTTCAAAATGTCACCGTATATACCAGGCCATGCAGGCTACACGTGGTGTCAGGCGGGTAGTCTCTACTGTCCCTGCAGCTACGTCACGTACACAGCTGTCGGCGGCTCGCCTATTCGCTCCTCCGAACGTAAACAAACCACGTTCACTCTGAATGTACTGCGTGATGATGAAGTATACTCAATAGGCAAAAAATACGGCATATACAGGTCATAACCGGTACAATACATATATGGGTTTGGCATTGAATGGTTTAATTGGCCCAAATGTACTAAGACCAGACCAGTTGTTATTACATAGTAGTCCAGCACCCGAGGAAAATAGTGAATAAAATCTGGTACTAAGACCGGCAAAAAGTAGAGGTTTCAGTTGTCGATGTAATGGTTAAGAGCGATTAAGAGATATAGGCCTATCGGATGCTCATATTGATTCAAGTCAATGTTCAGGTGTTACCATCGCTTATAACAGTTTCTAAACATAATGATCTCTGTAATTATATATGCTGGAGAGAGGACAACAACAACAACAACAAAAATAAATTACCTTAGGAACAATTTTTATTCTGGAGTTATTTTAAATGCCACCAAATTAATGTTTTATGCGTTGCTATTTTCAGAGTAAAAATACATTCCAAAAATATTGTTTTTCTTCAGACTGGAGTTTAGCAGTTACAATTTGAAAATATTAGGTGCCTATAAATTTCTTTCCGGCACCATGACATCCGAGCACCTGGGATTTCTCCAGCCCTGCCATAAGATATAATGTTTTGGTTATTTTTTAAATGTATTGAAGTTGTTGAACCTCTCAAGTCAGCCTGCTCAATTCTCTTCTGATAAAGTGTCCTTTTTGCTTACAGTTAAAATGAAAGATGACGCAGCAGAGTTATCAGCAACTGCAGAAGCAAGACAAGAGCCTCCAGTACCGGTTGAGCCTCAAGATGTTCCTAAATAGGTCGCAAAGGATCCTGTGGCAAAGGCGGAGTCGAAGGAGCTAGTGGCACCAGCCAAGTCTAAGAGTGCAGCACCGGACCAACAGGTTCCGGATCCAGATAACAAGGAGGAGGTAAAGCTTGTGGACCAAGACGCCATTCGCAAAGAGGATGTGGAGTTGGCCAAAGCAGAGAAGAGGGCAGAGAATGACGCCGAGAAGTAAGACGCTGAAATTCTGTGTAAACTCGAGGAGCACGAAGAGCAACAAATAAAATTGCTTCAAGAGCAGAAACAGATCCTTCAAGCACTGCAAGAGCACAAGAAGGAGATAGATAGGACTAAGAAACTCACAGTAGAACAAGTTAACAAAGTCGTCGGCGGCGATGGTGCAAAGAATGTCGGTGTTCCTGAACAAGTAGTCCTGGCCAAGGATAGTCAGCAGAAAATAGTTGTCCCAGAGAAAGCTAATGTTCCAGCCGTGAACAATACAAATATTGACCAGAAAAAAGTTGTTACCCCAGATAAAATTAAACTTCCTGTACAGAGATTCCCAGTCAAAGACAAACCCAGTATCTTACAAAATGAAGTTACCCCAGGAAAACCTAAAATTCCAGAGCAGAGTTTGCCAGCTGAAAGCAATCCAAATAATTTACAAAGTGATGTTATCCAAAGAAAACCTAAAAATCCAGAACAGAGATTTCCCAGCCAAAGACAATCTAAATATGTCACAAAACAAAGTTGTCCCAGATAAAGTTAAAATACCAGAACAGAGATTCCCAGTCAAGAACATTCCAAGTATCATTCAACAGCAGAAAGCTCATATTGCTGAACAAGATGGCTTTGTCAAAGAAGGTGTGAATATTGCGCGGCAGAAAGTTATCCCGGAGAAAATCCACTTTCCAGTGCAGGAGAGAAAGGTTCAGAAGGACGCTCTTCAGAATGTTGCTGGGAATGCAGTGGGGAACATGGAGGCAAACAGTCTTGAAACAAATCTTGTGGACAGTGAGAGAGCTTATCACAAGCAGGACATGCCTTAACTCGCCAAGGTGAAGGAGGGGAAACCAGGTGAGCAGTCTAATGCGACATTACATTTGTCCCTGCAGCTAAGACTAATAATCATATTTCCTTATTCAGTTTGATCTCTGTATTCATGTAACATAAAAACTTTCCACTCTGACTGGCTCCATCAAATCAAAAGACGTGCATCTGGCGAGCCGAACTTGTCCTCGGACACTCCCGGCACTAAAAGCCATACACCATTTCATTTTTTCCTCTCTGCCAAACACACAACAATTTCAATATAAATTATATACTATAAACAAACCTGTAAAAATACGCACTATTATACAAAGAATGATATGTTTCATTCTACAAGAACATCCTCAGATTCTATCAAATATATATATGTACAATATTGTTTATGTTGCTTAAACTTGTCAATGATAGAGAGTTAGGTGATAATATGGACAAGTAATAACAGATAATGAATTTACAAGTATTAACACATTTGCTAGACTGCTGATGCAAAGTCCATTGTCACCAAACACTATTTCAGGACTGTGGTCATGGAGAGGCAAATGGAAAGTTTTGGGCGTAGCATACTGTTGGCTGAGAGGGGAGGGGAAGCAGGGGAGTAATGAGTGGAACATTGTGGGTTCTTCCTATTGGATGTTATAATCTAGCATACTGTACTCTGGAGTCAGGAGACGGAAATATGGGTGGAGCAAGTGCAGCATTCTGGAACCTCCCTTCATCACTGGAAGGGAAGAGAAGGTTATTATGTATTTTATGTAATATGGATGAATGGAAGTTAATAATTTTATGTAAATAAAGTATGGAATTGAAATAGAGAGTATCTGTTAGATGTTAATATTATGATAAACCATACTCTAAAGGCTGTTAAGCGCTAATTTCAAGAGTAAGTGTTGTCCAGATATTATGTAGTAGAGTGAAGAGGGGGCAATTTTTAAAGTATGTATGGTCATTTATGTTGGTTTTGTCAGCTTTTTTTGTGATGTAAATTTTGATTGCTTCCTTTATATTCAAAGATTCAAGTATGGCTTCATTATTTACAAACTTTGTATTCTTCATCATTTAGCGTACTTTCGTGCCATTGGGAGGGTGTATATTGCCGCCTATTTCCGGGGTAGTCTCAGCTGGTGAACTAGAGTCCCAGAGGTGGACCGTTCGTATACTGGCGTCACTAATTTTTAAGGGCAGTTAATTGGACAAGGACTGACGACAATGGAAAAACAAACAATTTAAAAAGTAAGGTTTGACATTTATTGCTAATAGCACTCCTTTAAACAAAAATTAAACAAAATTTACAAACAAAATCTTGAGGTCATTATGCATTTTCTTCTCATAAGACAGTTTTATACAGTTCTGACTCCCTGGTCCTTCCACGCTGAAACCCGAATTACACTGAAATGTAAATAAAATTCAAAATTAGCCTCCATCTGGCTTGAGGAAAACAAAATTGTTGAGGGCAAACCTCATCTTAACTTCTTTGAACCGTTAACTTAATAGAAACTGGCTGTTGCGATAGCATATTTTCAACTCAGGAAAATAGAACATTTTTCTCAGTGTAAAAATCTTTGAATGATAATAGCGTTGTTAAAATCTCACAAAATAATGCTGAAATATTTTCATCATAGTTTCATTTTAATTATGGATAGATTCCACTGATATTGAAAAAGTTCCTAACAAAAAATTCTAATGTAATTTCAGACAATTATGTTGATTTAAAACTTCACAAGCGTAATTATGACCTAAAAAAAGCATTCTTTCCATGAAAATCCTGCAAAATGTGATTGAAATTAATTTGTGACATTTATAAATTAAAGTTACACAACACTATGGAAAATTTTACAATGTTTAAAAAAGAATTATAAACTTTGTTTATGCGAGGTTGAAATAGATCGGGCCTATTCTTTTTTAAATAGCACATCAATGTAGAACTTTACTTAAATCTATACTAATATTATAAAGAAGAAAAATTTGTTTGTTTGTAACGAATAGACTCAAATACTTCTGAACTGATTTTAAAAATTACTTCACCTATAGAAAGCTACATTGTGAGTGAGTAACATGGGCTGTATTTTATTTTCAAAACAATTCGCGGTGGGGCCATGGGGGGGGGGAGATATACAAATAATAGGCTAATTTAGGCAAAATATCAAATTTTTCGTATAAGGACGAAACAAAACTCAATTTAATCCTCTTGGCGCAAAGAACAAAACTTGGTAAGCCCTATGGGCCTGAAAACCATGTTTTAAGGCCCTAAAACCAACCGTTCTGGAAATATTGGCACCACTCTACCCCTGCTCTAGAAATCGGATAAAGTAATGAACTGGCATAACCATGGCAACATCATCTCCAGGATTCTACAGCAGCGAAATTATCTACAACTAGCAAATGTAACCGTGCTTCGCTACGGTACTCTACATTGTATACGGATATCGAAGTAAATTACTGCACATGAAGTGAATAAGATTTTTAAATTGGGTGTGTCTTGGCTTTATCTGAGAAACAACATTGTGAAATCCACAGACGTTGTTTCCAATGAAAGTGTGATTTGCGGGATTGTGATGATAATGGCAAGTCCACTTGTCTACTGCAATTCACAAAGAAGTTGGTAATATTCATTTAACGCCAGGCCCCATTGCCTAGTGCAAGGCCAAAATCGATTTGGAGAGGTTTCATTACAATGGCAGATCCCATTTCCTACTTTCAGATAGATTACAGTTGAGGAACTTTTAATATATTTGCAAGGACCTTCCTTACTGCCAGTCAAAAGTGAGTTGTGTTCTTATGATTATAATGGCAGACGCATTTCTCTAATTCCAGTCAGCTTACTGCCAGTCACACCGATTTGGTGAGTTTCCATTATAATAGCAGGTCACTATGCCTAACGTCAGTCACATTTTACATGGGTAAATTTGCTTATAATGGAAGACAATCTTGCCTACTGATAAAAAGGATTGGGTAAAAGAGTTTTGAAAAAAATTCACGCTCCCTTGTCTTCTGCTAGTCGAACTGAGAAGCGATTTATGCATTAAAATAGTGCACAGGACATGGAGGATGACCCCATTCTTACTGCCTGTCAAAGTCGATGTGGGGAGGAGTGAATACAATAGCAGACGCCCTCGTTCTGACAGTCACTAATGATTTGCAAAGTATTTAATAATGGCAGACAAACCCTTTCTAGATCGCTACAAATCGACGTCAATGAAAGAATATAGTCGTCATATGGAAGTATATGGATGTTTACCTTCATTTACAGAATAACTGCTGCTAAACCGTACACCAAATCGAAAAGGGGATTGTATGATAAGACGCACTTTCTGGCCACATTTAGCGATATAAATAGGTGGTCCTATGATATGCTATAATTTCACCAAATTTCAATTTTCTACCTCATCTGGCAGGTGTCATTTTGGATAAATTATACGGCTGCGTTCTTATGCTGAGCCCAAAATTCGAGGCCCCCAGCGTGCCCCCTTGAAGGAATCAGCTTCTCCCGTACCAAGTTTTAAATTTCTGAGATTTCTGGAAGTGCCTCATTAATTCACGTCTTTTTTCATTTTTGAATATTTATATATACATCGCTCCAGACCGACTTGCTTTTATATATATATAGATAAATCACAAAAACTTAACATGTTACAGGCATGAAAATTGATAATTGGAATCCCCTTTAAAAATAAAAGAACACAAATATTCGTTTTCAGAAAATCCACTTAAGGGGGGGAGGGGGTGAGAGAAAGTGAGGAAGGAATTGAATTATTTATATGAGGATACATATATCTCAAGAAATGAAGATTGGTACTTGGAATCTCCTTTAAAAATGAACACACTCTTTTTGGAAAATCCACTTAAGGGGGTGAAAAGAATAAAAAAGCGGGTGAATTTTTAAAAATGAGTATCTTCTTCTTCTATTGCTTTACCCACACCTGTGAGGTTGCGGGTGCGAACTCTGTCGCACATGTGGATTAAACCCAGTTTTACGGCTGGATGCCCTTCCTGATGGCAACCGTATGTGTAGGGATGTAATCTATACTTCTATACTAATATTATAAAGAGGAAAAATTTGTATATTTGTTTGTAACGGATAGACTCAAGCACTGCTGAACCGATTTTAATAATTACTTCACCTATAGAAAGCTACATTGTCAGTGAGTAACATGGGCTGTATTTTATTTTCAAAACAATTCGAGGGGGGCAACGGGGGGAGATATAAAAATATTAAAATAATAGGCTAATACAGACAAAATCGAATTTGTTATACAAGGACGAGACAAAGCTCATTTTAAGCCCCTTGACGCAAAGAACAAAACTTGGAAAACCATGTTTTAAGGCCCTAAAACCAAATGTTATGGAGATATTGGAACCACACTACCCCTGCTCTAGGAATCAGATAAAGAAACGAACGGCCGTTTGCAATGTCAGCTCCAAGATTCAACAGCAGCGAGATTATCCATGTACGTTTGGGCATAGCTGCCAACCAAAATTGATACACATATGACTTACTATCTGGAAAAATAAACTGTTGTGTAAAATGCTCATAACAATCCTTTGGGCGGGGATGGAAAGGGAGTGAAGTATAAAAGCAATAGCCCCGGAGATCTCCGTAGTACAGTGACCAGCGGTTGGCGACCAGCCTCCATTTTTACGTACTGGCTTAGGTTTCAGAATTTTGCGGAGTCGGTTACCTATAATCTAAACTATTTTCTATCAAATAATGGAGTAGTAGAATCACTGATGTTATTAGTGCCGATATTTTGGTCCACTTTTACAATCATTATAACCATGAAAACAACCTATATACTGTACACAGTTGTCAAGATGGTGCGCACATGACTTGAAAAAATTTCTCAACATTTATACTCTAATTCATTATATGGTGTGCGACATGAGTGACAAGCCCTGAGAATTATAATTCTCGATAATTATAGTAGTTTCTTTTATGCATCGCGTATTTCCTTGATCATTTGTAATAGTTACAAAATGTTGGATCAACCAAATACATTCAAAAATATTTATATTTGTGGTACTATCTGGCAAAAGTATACTTACACTAAACCGGCAGCTTTGTGAAGGGAGCAGGTATATCTGGGTAGGAATGAAGGAAAAACATGGTAGCAAAATATCTTAGAGGTCGACGCTAATTAGGAACTAATATTTAGAGGCCCCCATGAAGAAAAGATGAAGAAGATACACTTTAATTCCAAACATGACAAATATTTTCTACGTACTTAAGTAAATACACCAGTGATATAAATATCTAATGAAGTCAGTCACACCGATAGCATGAGTAACTAAAGCCAGTTTCTGTTAACCCATGCAAAGAACGGGTACTTCTGCTAGTACACTATAAAATTCACTAAATATAATTAATTTCCACAAAATAAACTAGCACAAACAATGCCAGAATAACCTGAGCCCACCATGGTGAACACGTCGTTAGGTTAAAACCACATTTGAATAAATCACAAGAAAAAAATTATTCATAACTACTGCATTCACTCCACATTCACACATATGATACAAGAATTTTACTTATATTATTTAAAAATGAATTCTAGAATTTAATTTTAGGTTCTGATTTTTATCATAATCCTATCAAAGGAACAGTCAGATGACAGAATTTGGTAAATCGTTACGTCCGACAATCAGTAACACATGATTGAATATTGGCAATCACTTTTAAAAGAAAACAGCAGGATTAATACAATGTCGATCACATACAAAATCAGCAATTTAATACTCAGAAGAACTTCCTCTTCTTCTTAAGACGCTGTCCCCAAGCAGAGGTTGGCGATCCATGTAACTAGCTCTGATCTTGACAGCGCAGAATGGAATGCCACTTCTGAAGTTCAGCAGTGCCATGTTTGAAAGTCTTTCAGCCATGAAATTCATCTTTTCCCAGGAGATCTCTTCCCCTGTATCTTTCCTTCGATAATAAGCTGTAATAACTGATACCTCCCACCTCTCATGATATGTCCTAGGTATTGTGTTTTCTTCTGTTTTATGGTGAGCAGTAGTTCTTTTTGCTTTTTCATCTAAGGTCCTCAACATTTGAGATTTTCATTACCCAAGATATCCACAACAGACTGCGATACAGGTACATTCCGAAGGCATCAATATGTTTTTCGATGACTGGATTCAGAGTCCAGCTATCACATCCATATAGGAGAACTGGTCAACAATTATCATGCACATCATTAAGGTTAAACGTCAATGTCACCATACACGTGGTCAATGAGTCACGTTAAATTGTTATTATCGCTAAATCTCATAAATATTCATTAACACATGCTCAAAATTTACAGAATGCATGGTAACCCAATACACATGCTTCTCCAAATAATCCACAAATTAATCCCACAGGATCGCCGTATTCCAGGCTCATACTGCAATTCCTCAACAGAGCACACATTAAATATCTCGCAAGAACAGCAAATATTATTTATCACTTTATTTTAACCCAGCTTTAAAATTTATCATTATTATTATTATTATTAGTGGTGATTTTTAGTCCTACCACAAATCTGAATTTAAAACTGAATTTGATGACACTATCCTGCATAAATCCACAGTAATGCATAAGATGAAATGCACAGTGAAATACGTCATATAAGACACAAAGTAATTTTGTCGCACATGAGTTCATAAATCTAGAATTGTTTAATTAAATTATATTTTATCCGAGAGGTCAATTACTTGTAAACATTATGTTTGAACATTTGCATGGGAATTAGAAATAATCTCGGAAGACATTCAACAGCAAACTACACTGATAGAATCCAAATAACATTCACACTCAATGTAACAACACTACCATGACACCAGAAGAACTCCCACTCCTGGTACATCCTCAGACCACAAAATACTTATTATGGAACACTGTTCTTTCTTGATGCAAACAGAGTGTGCTGCGGCCATCTTTACGTCGCAACAGAACAAGCTGTACTGATCTGACAACGCAGGAACACATATAGCCATATAGCCAACCTACAGACAATTAGAGCAGAATTGCAGATACTTATTGACTTGTCTTCGTAGTATACATATTGTCGTTGTCGTTGGCCGATACTCATGACCGAGTTCTTGTTTCTCGCCTGCAGTTCTGTAATCCTTAGTCTACACATTGAAGGTGGTGCTGATGGCTTATCAGAACAATTCTTGCATAAAACATGCAGCCAAACATATTGTATCCAATGGAAGGTGGGGGACGTGGCAGTGTTTGATGTAACTTCTTTCTCTGGCGAGTTTCCTCTTCCTGTCTTCGACGTTCCTGCTGAAACTGTGCAACTGCAGCTGAGATGGTAGCACACCAGCGAGGGCGATCCAATGTGAGAGTATACCAAGTATTTGGGTTTATATCTACACTTCTCATGGTCTGCTTAAGTTGGTATTCATACCGCTTCAGATAACACCATGAGACCTTTTGCCAGTGCTGAGTTCACCATACAGGATTTGCTGAGGGAGTTTGTTGTCACTCCTACGATGGATATGGCCTGCCCATCTAAGCTGATGACGAACGATGGTGGCTTTGATACTATTTAGCTTTGTTTCTTGAGAACACATAATCATTAGTTAAAATTCATATTTCTAAATATCACTAAAATGAATTTACTTAACCTCTGTAATTTTGTATCCTTATTGATAATTAATAACTAAATATAAGGTTTTTAATATGTTAGTGAGATCTACTTTCCATAGATTTGAGTTCCACATTAAGCACTTCCTTTTAAATAGCCTTGGATTGCCTAAGCCACTAATTTCGGCTGGGACTGATTTCCAGGAACGTATGGTAGAGGTATAAATGAGTTGTTGTACGAGTTACTATGATTAATGGGAATGGACAAGAGGGATCGTGTGGATGACCTTAAGGGAGCTCTATCAGAAGGGTACATGTACCGTATTAAAAGTCCATTTTGCTTGTTTGCAGTACACTGTGGAGAAGGAAAACAGCGTGCTATTTACGTTGTTTGGTCAATCTTACCCATGACAGCTGAGAGAGGAAAGTGCTAATATGTGTTTGGACTGGGATATTTAATATGAATCGTGCACAAGCATTGTAAGCTCGCTGTAGTTGATATGAAAGTGTTTTGCTCATACTACCATAAACTACATCTCTGAAGTCAAATACTGGGAATATTAGACTCTGAACTAATAGTTTTCTTGTGTTTCTTAGAAGGAAGACTCTCATCCTTTTTGCAGAATGTAATGAATAGGTTCCTTTTGGGGATCTTTGATGAATCTTTGTGACATTGTTCCGACAAACTTAAATATTTATTGAACATTACTCCAAGGTTTTTTACATGATCACTATGTTTTTGGGATTCCAGTGGGTACAGATATGTTTTGTATTTTAATTTGTGATTTGTAAGTACCAATTATTATGACCTGTGATTTTGATGGGTTCACTTTAACCATGTCTGCTAGTCCACTCATTAACATTTGCTAGGTCTTTGTTTAACTTAGTGATTGAATTGTTTAAGTCATTAGGCTTTGTGTGAATGTATAATTGGATTTTATCTGCATAGGTAATATTTACAGTTGATCAACATCTCACATAAGTCGTTCATGTACAATGAGAACAGAAGAGGCAACAATACTCCACCCTGTGCCAAGCCCGCCTTAGTGGTTTGCAATGAAGAAGTATCATTTCCCACCGATACACGCTATTGATGACCAGTAAGCTAGACAAAGGAGTGACTGAATGGGTGGCTATATTTCTAGAAAATAGAACTTGCAGAATTAGAGTAGGCAAAGCTTTATCTGACCCAGCAACAATTAACAGGGGAATTTCTCAAGGCAGTATTATTGGACCTTTATGTTTTCTTATATATATATATTAATTATATGAGTAAAAATGTGGAATCAGCAGGCGAGTTGGCTGTGCGAGATAGTGGATTTGAACCCCACTGTCGGCAGCTCTGAAGATGGTTTTTTGTGGTTTCCCATTTTCACACCAGGCAAATACTGGGGCTGTACCTTAAATAAGGCCACAGCTGCTTCCTTCCCACTCCTAGGCCTTTCCAGTCCCATCATCACCATAAGCCTTATCTGTGTCGCTGTGATGTAAAACAAATTGTAATATATATATATATAATCAGAGACAAGGATTTTTGAGGATGCTGTTATTTTGTCTACAGTAATAAATAAGTTACAAGATTATGAGTAACTGCAAAATGACCTTGATAACATTGTGAGATAGACAGTAGGCAATGGTATGATGATAAATGGCTTAAAAGTCAGGTTACGAGTTTCACAAATAGGAAAATTCCTCCCAATTTTAATTACTGCATTGATGGGGTGAAGGTTCCTTCTGGGGATCATTGTAAGTACATACGTTTTACTATAAGGAAAGATCTTCATTGAGGTAATCACATAAATGGGGTTCTAAATAAATGGGTACACATACTTGCATGTGGTTAAAAGGGTAATTAAGAGGTTGTAGTAAGGATGTTGGCGTAGGGATATGGTGACTCCATCGCATAGTGGTTAACCACTGCAATTAGCCTCCCGAGTATTGGTGGGTAAACCATAAACCTTACTGACATGAGGCAATGCATGTCAGGCGCTGACCAGCTAGTCCATAACAAAATCTTAACGCAAAGATCCGTGACAGACCTAGCAAACAAGTGGTAGTGTATTAACATCACTTTCAACAATCAAGCGAGCCTCGGATCAAATGTAAAACCAATACCAAAAGTGACAAGGCCTTTGTGGAGGTATGTCAGGTATGACGGCCAAAATTGCTCTGATGATAGAAAAATCAGTTCACAGAAAAATATAGGAATTGGGACTATTAACGTAGCATCCTTAGAAGATGATGCAGGAATTAAAGAAATCACACAAATTATGATGGAAAGAAACATACCGATAACAGGACTAAGTGAAATAAGAAAAAACATTGAGTGGTAATATGGTGCTGGAGAGGGGATATAAAATGTGTTGGTCAGGAAGAGACAAAAGAAAAAATTGGTGTTGCAATAATAGTGGCTAAAGAACTGGCCAACAAAGTACTCAATGTGGGTTATGTTTGTGACAGAATAGTTAAAGTTCAGTTGACGATGGAAGGAAATATCCTTGACAAAATCAAGGTTTATGCTCCTCAAATAGGTTGTGAAATAGATGAAAAGGAAGAGTTCATCACTAAACTGGAGGATCCTGTAACATCGAACAAGACTGTGATTCTAGGAGACTATACGAGACTTCAATGCTAGAGTTGTGAATGAGAGAGGAGGATATGAAACAGTTATAGGAAGCCACAGAGAAGATCACAGAATGATGAAGAGGAGATGTTATTAGACATGTGTGTGAGAAATACTGTATTATCCCGAATACCACCCGCCACCGAATAAGGCCCATACCGTAAATTTGTGATGGCAAAATACAGAAAAAAATAAAAAATCAAATAACTTATATACCTATTTAATTTTCTTTGAATATACCACAAATATAAACTCAGATGGCTTACAATTAATAAAATCATTACAAAAAATCTTAAATAGGATCGGCCCAATACTCAGATCATTCACAATTCACGTTCATCATCTGAAGTTTCACCATAGGAAGATAGATTCACAATTAAGAGAACAACAACAAAGATTTAGTTCTGGAAGATCAACTATTGATGCCATATTTACAGCTAGACAAGTGGTAGAAAAGAAATGGGAAATTGGGAAAAACATCGCTCTTGCATTCATTGATATACAAAAGGCTTATAACATGGTTAGAACAGAAGAGGTATGGCAGAATGTTGGACTTGAACAAAAAAAGATCGGAGTAAATTACAAGTGACAGAGATGCGCTTTCTGCGAGGGATCTTGGGTAAAACAAGGAGGGACAAGATAAGAAATGAAACCAAAAAAAACCGACGCTACAGGTCACCCTCTAAAAGAAACTATGGAGAGAGAAGTAGGCTGAAATGGTTCGGCAATGTCAAAAGAATGGGACAAGAAAGATTACTAAGAGCTCTGGAATGGACACAATCTGGAAGAAGACCAATTGGAAGAACACAAACAAGATGGAGGTATCAGGTGGAGGATGATGTCAATTGTAGAGGACTACAGTGGCAGACAGTGATGAAAGAAAAAATGTGCGAAAAAAGAAGATTGGAAGAGGCTCTGTGAACGACCTGCATAAGAAGAAACATATGAAGAAGAAGAAGAAGGAGAAGAGTAAGGATGTAAAGCAGTAAAGCACAAAAATTTGGTTCCAGTGTATGGGACTCTCACCAGGATTACTTGATTCAGGAACTGGAAAAAATTCAAAGAAAAGCAGCTCGATTTGTTCTGGGAGATTTCCAACAAAGGAGTAGTGTTACTAAAATGTTGCACTAGGAAGACTTGGGAGAAAGACGATGAGCTGTTTGACTATGTGGTATGTTCCAAGCTGTCAGTGGAATGAAATTAGTAGACAAATAAGTTTGAGTGGTGTCTTTAAAAGTAAGAAAGATCACAATATGAAGATAAAGTTGGAAATCACTGGGTAAGTTGTCCATACGGTTAGGGGCACACGGCTGTGAGCTAGCATCCGGGAGATAGTGGGCTCGAATCCCAGTGTCGCCAGCCCTGAAAATGGTTTTCCGTAGTTTCCCATTTTCACAGTTTCCTTCTAACACCTAAGCTTTTTCTGTCCCATCGCTGCGATAAGACCTATTTGTGTCGGTGTAACGTAAATCCACTAGCAAAAAAAATGAAAAGAAAAAAACAAAAAAAAAGTATTTGTAATTCAAGAGGACAAATTGAGGCAAATATTCTTTTATAGGAAGAGGGGTAAGGGATTGTATAATGTACGAAGTGTGATGTTCAATAAATTTTCCAATATTTTTGAAATCATTTAAGAAAAGATGAGGTAAAACAACAGATAGGGAATCTGCCACCTGGTCAACTGCCCTAAATGAAGATCAGTGGTGACTGATTTGATTGATAAAGAATTGTACCCAGGATGAAGTGCTGTAAGAAAACTTCAGTGTCTTGAGTTTAGCAATTCATCCTCATTTAGTATTTCCCCTCATCTTCTTCGTTTTCTTGTAGACCGTATTCTGCTTCTCAAGAATCTCATTTCACTCACCTGCACTCTATTAATACCTCTTCTTTCATTTCATTTTCTGTAGGTTAATTCTGTTCTCCTTTATCCGTGTATTATCCCGTGTCATATAGAGGTGGTGGTGGTGGTGGTGGCAGCAACAGCTTTTGTTTTAAGAGAAAACACAATTTGGTAATCATCCTCTCTGAACAAATTACATGGAAACAGAAATAAAATAAAATATTTTATTCAACAGGGAATTTGAAAATGAATTAAAAGGTTTTCTTATTGAGCTGAAACGGTCACTAAAGCATCAAAAGGGAGCGTAAATTCTTTGAGTAACAGAACGCTTGAAATGTATATACTCGTGATTATTTGACTCACATGCATAAAGGGAATGAAGAGATCAGCAATATTCTTGTCATCGGCTAGTAGCAGTTTGAGTGTCTTCTGCAGATTGAAAGAAATTGGCTTCATTTCCTGTACCAAATCTTAGTTTTACATTAAATCCACCTGTTTGTTACTATATACTTGCTTTAAGCAAATTAATTATTTGTAACAGGTTTCATTCCTAGGAACGTCTTCAGCTACATAACGTTGCTTTTGCATGTTATAAATCTCATTCCATATTGTCGGTTATCATTTTAAAAATAAAAAGAATTTATAAGATTCCCCTTTTCAATACAAAACAAACCATCTGTTAGATGGGACAATGTCTATACATGTTTCAGCCTAATCTCAAGGCCATCTTCATCAAGGCCAGTACATTACATAAACAAATTTAAATATTGATGAAGTAAAATACAATGATCATGATCGTTAAAGTAAAAAACATATTGATGTGAAAATTCTCTTTTCTGAAAGGCCGTTTTGATTGACAGTAAAACTTGCTGATTCTTTAAAATGAAACATTGTGTTGTACAACGTAATGAGAACATCAATAACATGGTTAATAAGTATGCAACATCTGTAATGGAAAAAAAGGGAGTATGAGTGGATGAAAACAAATCAAAATATTTTGCAAAAATAAGGCTCAGTCTACTGACTTGTTAAAAAGCTGTCGTCTCAAGTGGTACGACCTTGTCAGTCTCAAGTCACATTGACACTAAGCTTATGTTTAGCTTTCAGTTTGTCCGTGCTGATATGGTTGGGTGGGGAAGATGACGAGGGGGGACGAATGAGGAGCGGTAATGTAAGGTACGGGAGGGGGATATTGAGGGAAGGGCGGGTCTTGTTCTGGAATGTCGGAAGTGAAACTCGTTTTTATTCATAAATTGCTGACTGATGAGAGGGACAAAAGATTCCAATAATATATTTCTCTTCTCGTTAATTTCATTTAGGTTGTGTGAGGAATTGTTATATTGGTCAATATCGATATAAATATTATCCAATATATTGAGTAAGGGAGCTTTCTGTTCATAATGTAAGATCTTTCAATCCTGGTCAATTGTTATGTATATGATTTTGCTCCCTACAATGTTCCCTCATGGCTGCATAGCAGTTATACTTCAAGGTGTTAAGATGTTCGGCGTATTTTATATTGAAACTACGGCCTGTTTGTCCTACGCGTGCTGAAAACCAAGACTGGCACTTTAATTTGTATATCCCCGAGTTTGTGAATTTGTTGTTGCAATTGACGGTATGAGAATTAAAAAATGTTTAGGCATTGGTGTGAATGGTCTTGAAAGCTATTTTTAAATAGCAAGGAAGCGATACCAAAGGTGAACGATCGCACGCGTATAATCGCTCGTGACATCGGATGCGTCAGTGGTTGGGCTGTCACTGTAACCAGAGGATAATACACAGTTTAATATAGGAATTTTGAAGGGACAGCAAAAAACGGCATTATAACAGGGCTCTCGTTAATTCCTTTACTCGCTACAGCGGACTTCTTTACGAAAATAAGTGGGGAGGGTTGAGTGGGCAGTGAAATGGGAAGGGGAGATGGATCTACTTATGTTCTAACCTAATACAAATTTCAATTCACTTAAATGGATGTTAAAAATTCATTAGTATACAGCACTCTTGTTTATATATGATGTGTGTGTTTTTTCTTAGTTGTAAATTTTAAAATGTTTTTGAAAAGAACCTTTTCGTGTTGATGTTGCGTCTTAATTGAAAAACTGTTCTCTTCAGCTGCTCTTATTTTCTGATGTGCGTATTGTCATTCGGTTTAACTTGGTGAAAAAGGGTCTCTTAAATTTTTAAAAATTAAGGGATCCTCTGAAGCTGATTGCTGTCTTATTGATGTCATCAAAAATAATGTAGTCACACAGATGCACACGAGATGCTGTCAGTTGGTACAATTAATTTTATTCACATGACAATGAAAACCTACAACCTGTTTTTCAGTCATTGACCGGGTCAGGGATATTATGAATGAAGCAGATATAGGCTATTAGTACAATGGGGTCGCCACTCCCAAAGTGATTTTAATTAATGAATGATAGATGCTATGAAGTGAGAATGGAGAGTGTTGCCTGAATGAAAGATGACAGGGAAAACCGGAGTACCCGGAGAAAAACCTGTCCCACCTCTGCTTTGTCCAGCACAAATCTCACATGGAGTGACCGGGATTTTCACCATGGTATCCAGCGGTGAGAGGCCGACGTGTTGCCGTCTGAGCCACGGAGGCTTTTATTCACATATATACACAAAATAATACACACATAACTTTAATCACAGTATCACAACAAACACTTCAATCAATCAATCAATCAATCAATCAATCAATCAATCAATCAATCAATCAATCAATCAATCAATCAATCAATCAATCAATCAATCAATCAATCAATCACTACTGATCTGCATTTAGGTCAGTTGCCCAGGTGGCAGATTCCCTATCTGAACACAAATTCCATCTGTTGCACATCGTTGGAATCTCAAAGATATTCTCTTTGCAATAGCGCTGCTCTAAGTATTTATCCTCCTTGCTTGGCCTAACTACTGGGTAGAAACAAAAGAATGACACTAACCGCTGTTTGTTTTCACTATTGATTCCTCATTGCATGGTGTTTTGTGTTCTTTGCTAAATGATTACAATGAAAGGGAAACCTAGTGATGATGAAAATCTTAATTGTGGTGAAGATGACAGTTGTATTCTCGATATCGTTTTACCGACAACAGGTGGTGCTGACGGGACTTCACAATGGGATACTGTAAATACCATCAAATTTGCAAAGTCTGTTCCTATCCCCGATAAACTACAATTTACTGGGCAAGCAGGTTTAAAAATATACAAGGTTTTCTGAAAATGAATATCGGAGTTTTAAGACACTACAGTGTTTATTACATTGAACTTACATTTGCAAATAATACGTCAAGTGAAAGAGAAACTCAAACAGTTTGTCCTACAAGTGTTCAATATGAACACCATTCGTCACACATCACATATAGAGTTGATCGCAGAGTTCACCCCACATCTCGTTCAGTGTGTCTGGAGTAATTGTTACAACAGGTGTTTCAATCCTGTTTCCTTAAAAGTCTCCACACTGACATCAATGGAACTGCTAATTCACGACAAGCCCTCCGAACTGATTTCTTGGGGCTACGCTTGAAAGACACTTTCACTTGTTCAAGATGTGCTTTTTTCGTTGGTCTTCTGGTACTCTTGCCTTTGCAAAGACAGCTGGTGTCTTCAAACTTATAACATCTGTGGATGTTATTATCACTTGGAGGATTACAATGGAATTTAATATGGAGCGCACATTGCACTGAGACTACAGATTCACCATCAACAGCGTCACATGCCCTCACTCCATTATGAGCACTGCGCAGATGTTTGGAATTGAATCCAGGCTTTTGGCACGCAATCTAGTATACCACCACCTCCACTATGCTGACGGCCATCATCAATGGGACTCGAACCGGCTAAACACAGTGTCAGACCATTGACGCTTCAAAGCCTAAACGATCATGGCCAACAGGCGGGCTAGTTCAAATTATCCTAACTGAACACTGCATTTGTGAAGTTGCACTTAAGTAGGTTCCTATTCAACCATGGTGTACATGATGTGTAGATCTATTGTGCCTTTCTCCTTGTTCTTCCCTTCCCACAACAAAACTGAAAGTGGATGAATGAAGTGGAAGAAGATCTTGCATTAGGCCCACTTTAGACTACCGGAACACGACTGCTTATCATTACCTCAAAAAGTGCTTGCAATTTTTTTTCGAATCACATGCCAGAAGACAGGGCACGACATGTCAGAAGCGAATGTAGGAGCCAGTAAAATTTCTTGCGTGCCAGACATAAAAAAATAATTTGCTTACCCCTGTAATATTAACCAGTTAAATCTCTCACTTCATCTTAATCACTATCAAATCACATTCACTACTCTAGATACTTCATTTAACCTTTAACCTTTAACCTTTCCACTGCCGAGTTAATGACCAGGCGAACCCTTCTAGGCCGGGTTCTTTTTAAGGAAGAAGCACTTTTACAGATACATTTTTACTGATACTATCAACGGAATGCTTATCATCCCCTTAGCCTAATACGGGGTCAGGGATGAAGTGAGATTATATTTTAAGGCTTATTTTTACGGCCAGATGCCCTTCCTGATGTCACCTCGGTTGAGATGTTGATGAATATGAAATGAATGATGGTGAATGAAACTGGGTATGAAAGTGGAGGGAATCGGCTGTGGCTTATGAATGGGAACAGTCCCGGTATTTGCTTGAGAGTGCCAAAGGGATAAAGGAGAAAAAATTCTCAGTACAGCTGACGGTGGATTTCGAACGCACTCGCCTGTCAAATGCAGAACTTGGCTACAATGCTGAAGCATGTTAACACGCAAGGCTACTCTGCTCGGTGATATTATTACTGAAATATAATATAAAATTGTTGATCCAAGAACTGGTATTATCAAAATCATTAACATTTAGGGGGAAAAAAATTTCTGAGGAGGGGGTGACAATTTCGCATGAGATTCATCATTACTACTTCGTCTCGCACTTTGTTGTAGTTCTGTATCGCCCCCTATATATTATCCATCTTCATCATCAAAATATAGCTCTCCAGAATCACTGTATATGAGGAAACATTCACTTTCTTCATCAACAAGAGTTGAATATATACTTGAAGACTGCATGATGGCTACACGTTAGTGGGAAAGATTTTCCACTCCAACGAATCTGAATTAACACCAGATCGCTTTCAAAACATGCGAAATGGAGCGGTATATCTGCCATACAGAACTTCTTTGAGCATTTCCATGATTTTTCAAAGCATGACACTATATCGCATTCATGTATGAGATTGGTGGAGTACACACTGCACCAAAACATATATATACAGGTATGGCGGGCGAGGCACGGCGTTCATTGACATATATATATTGTACCAGTAAAATAGTCCGACTTTATGATATTAAAGTTAGCACAAAGTAGGTGTCAGGGCAATTCTGGGTGGTTTCTAGCTAGGGCTTGGTACAGGAGGCAGGGTCATATCTACAAGAAAATTTTAAAATAGATTGAATAATAGTAATTTAATCAGAAAATGGATTTCAAAGTGCACATCACCTTACTGTTGATAGTCGCTGTCTTCTACGTCGCATTTTGATGACCCGTGCTCCCAGTTCACCAGGCTGAATGGGGCTGGAACACGTTCTGGAAATTGCCAATATTATGTTGAGATAAGGCCGGAACATCCAGTTTAGTTAGATATGGGTTGAGTCTCAAACGTTCGACGTTCTGGACAATCTCCGACGTTCTCTGACGATGTTGCGGGGTAATCACTCGTCACATAACTTATACGAGTGTCCAGAATTACACAGTCCCACTACACTTTGGTTTAACAGCACTGTTTCATTTAATATGGTTGGGATATGCAGTCAAATTCACTCTTTAATCTTGTAAATAGAATTTATAAGTTCACTAAAGATGAAGATGCGGGTAGCATCGGGATTGGAAGAAAATACAGCACAGTTCATGAATAGAAATAATGAAACTGAAAATTGTTCACACACCTGGCACAGTTCATGGTGATTTTCCAGTAAATAAAGTAGCACTTGACATTGAAAGAAATGTATGACTGCTCTAGAGTTTATCAAAGACACTGCTGTCAGTCATGAAACAACACTAAACATTTGACGAAGAAATAAGGTTGAAATGAAAAGCATAGTTCATTGTTAGGCGCACTTAACATTAAATAAAATATGTAACTGTTCGAGAGTTTATCAAAGACACTGCTGTCAGTCATGGACAAATAATTTACACACTGTTCAGAAGAAATAATACACAATTTTGAATTGTATAAAGAACACAGTTTGAGTTCAGAGTGTAACCTTGGTGGGTAGCACACGATTATGATAATCACTTCCATTAACACTCTTGTCAATAGTTCGAACACTTTCATAAACACTCTAAATCCCAATGAAATTATGTTGACTGAGATACTTCAAAATGTCACTGTTAGTAGTATAACGTAGTAGTGTCACATTGAAGTTAAATATGTTTGTTCTGATGCTAAGTTTCACACAAGCAACATGGTAATAAACTCAGTTCTACGAGAACAAAAGTAAGTTGCATTGAGAAGTTTCTACATGCAATACCCAACTTGTCATAATCAGAGTTCCAATATGCACACAGATTATAAATTCAACTTGATTGATAGACTCAATGTCCATTATAAAGACTTTGTTATACATTAGAGTTTACACACGCACAATTGATAAGTTCAACATGACTGTCAGAGTTTAAGTCCCACATGAAGACTTTGAATATTCAAAGGTGACTCTGTCAGCACTTCGACGAACACTGCAGCGTGGAGAGTCAGGCTGATCACCCAGCTATGACTGTCTGATCTGGGTAAAGTGAGCTCTCCTTATATTCAGTTCGGGGCTCCTACATCATCATATAACGTGATCACTTGAGACTGATTTTCTTGCGAAGCCCTCGACGGATTTCCTTAAGATTCACAGTTTGGGACGTTTATATTACCCTCCTCAGAATGACGTATCGCTCAAGTGACTAGAATTAATATTAGAGAAGTTTTGAATTTTTCCCAATGGAATGTTCGCGAAGGTGTAACATTCATATCCAGAATATACCAGACCATGCAGGCTACATGTGGTGTCAGGCGGCTAGTCTATATTGTCCCTGCAGATACGTCACACACACAGCTGTCGGCGGCTCGCCTGTTCGCTCCTCTGAACGTAAACAAACCAAATTCGCTCTGAACGTCTTGTGTGATGATGGAGTATAATTAATAGCCAAAAAATACGGCATGTACATGACATAACCGGTACAATATATATACGGGTTTGGTGGTGAATGTGTTAATGGGCCCAAATGTACTAGGACCAGAGCAGCTGTTATGACATAGTAGTGCAGCACACAAGAAAAATAGAGAATAAAATCTGGTGCCAAGAGCGGCAAAAGCAAAGGTTTAAGTTATCGATGTAATGGTTAAAGGCGATCACGAGATGTAGGGCTATCGGATGCTCATACTGATTCGAGTCAGTGTTCAGGTGTTACCACCGCTTATGACTGTTTCTAAACCTAATAATCTCTGTAATTATATACACTGGAGAGACGACAAGAACAACAAAAATAAATGACCTTAGGAACAAATTTTATCATAGAGTTATTTTAAATGCCACCAAATTAATGTTTTATGCGTTGCTATTTTCAGAGTAGAAATACATTTCAAATATATTGTTTTCCATCAGACTGGAGTTTAGCAGTTTCAATTTGAAAATGTTAGGTGCCTATACAGTTCTTTCCGGCACTATGACATCCGAGCACCTGGGATTTATCCAGCCCTGCCATAAGATATAATGTTTTGGTTATTTTTAAAATGTATTTGGGTTGTTGAACCTCTCAAGTCAGCCTGCTCAATTCTCTTCTGATAAAGTGTCCTTTTTGCTTACAGTTAAAATGAAAGATGATGCAGCAGAATTACAAGCAACTGCAGAAGCAAGGCAAGAGGATCCAGTACCAATCGAGCCTCAAGATGTTCCTAAAGCGGTCGCGAAGGATCCAGTGGCGCAGACGGTGTCGAAGGAACTAGTGGCGCCAGCCAAGTCTAAGAGCGCAGCACCGGACCAACAGGCAGAGGAGGAGGCAAAGCTCATGGACCAAGACGCCATTCGCAAAGAGGATGAGGAGTTGGCTGAAGCAGAGAAGAGGGCAGAGAATGACGCCGAGAAAAACGACGCTGAACTTCTGCGTAAAATCGAGGAGCACGAAGGGCAACAAATAAAATTGCTTCAAGAGCAGAAACAGATCCTTCAAGCACTGCAAGAGCACAAGAAGGAGATAGAATGGACTAAGAACCTCACAGTAGAACAAGTTAACAAAGTCGTTGGCGGCGATGGTTCAAAGAAAGTCGGTGTTCCTGAACAAGTAGTCCTGGCCAAGGATAGTCAGCAGAAAATTGTTGTCCCAGAGAAAGCTAATGTTCCAGCCATGAACAATACAAATATTGACCAGAAAATTTGTTACCCCCGATAAAATTAAACTTCCTGAACAGAGATTCCTAGCCAAGAAGAGTCCAAATATCCAAGAAAATGAAGTTATCCCTGAAAAATTTAAAATTCCTGAACAGAGATTCCCAGTCAAAGACAAACCCAGTATCTTACAAAATGAAGTTACACCAGGAAAACCTAAAATTCCAGAGCAGAGTTTGCCAGCTGAAAGCAATCCAAATAATTTACAAAGTGAAGTAATCCCAAGAAAACCTAAAAATCCAGAACAGAGATTCCCAGGCAAAGACAATCCAAATATGTCACAAAGCAAAGTTGTCCCAGATAAAGTTAAAACTCCAGAACAGAGATACCCAGTCAAGAACATTCCAAGTATCATTCAACAGCAGAAAGCTCATATTGCTGAACAAGATGGCTTAGTCAAAGATGGTGTGAATATTGCGCAGCAGAAAGTTATCCCGGAGAAAGTCCACTTCCCAGTGCAAGAGACAAAGGTTCAGAAAGACGCTCTTCAGAATATTGCTGGGAATGCAGTGGGGAACATGGAGGCAAACAGTCTTGAAACAAATCTTGTGGACAGTGAGAGAACTTATCACAAGCAGGACTCGATAATGAAGTCGCCAAGGTGAAGGAGGGGAAACCAGGTGAGCAGTCTAATGCCACATTATATTTGACCCTACAGCTAAGACTCATAATCATATTTCCTTATTCAGTTTGATCTCTGTGTTCATGTAGCATAAAAACTATCCATTCTGTCCGGCTCCATGGCTAAATGGTTAGCTTGATGGCCTTTGGTCACAGGGGTCTTGGGTTCAATTCCCAGCAGCGTTGGGAATTTTAACCTTAATTGGTTAATTTCGCTGTGTATATGTATGTGTCGACTTCATTTCATCCTCATCATGAAACGCAGGTCGCCTCCAGACGTCAATTCAAAAGACCTGCATCTGGCGAGCCGAACCTGTCCTCGGACACTCCCGGCACTAAAAGTCATACACCATTTCATTTTTTTTCCACACTGCCAAACACACAACAATTTCAATATAAATTATACACTATAAACCAGGGCCTCTCAGGGTGCATGCACGGTGCAAAAGACGACTTGGCTTGGTTGACCAGATTGCAGACCCCACACTCCTCAATTTGGAGCAATAGCACTCACTCTCTCTTCCCTCACGCCTGTCTCTCTCTCTCCGCCTGTCTCCATCTGCCCCACTTGCGCAGTAGCGCTCCAAATCCGGGCTGGGCTGAGCCGAGTATAGCCGAGCATAGCCGAGTAGCCCGGAGACGAAGCGTTGATACGAGCCATGTCGAGCGGCACCGATGCACAGTGCACGGAGCTCTGTTGTCACCAAACACTATTTCAGGACTGTGGTCATGGAGAGGCAAATGGAAATTTTCGGGCATAGCATAGTCTTGGCAGAGAGGGGAGGGTTACCAGAGGAGTAACTAGTGGAACATTGTGGGTTCTTCCTATTGGATGTTATAATCTAGCATACTGTACTGTGGAGTCAGGAGGGGGAAATAGGGGTGGAGCAAGTGGAGCATTCTGGAAACTCTCTTCATCACTGGAAGGGAAGAGAAGGTTATTATGTATTTTATGTAATATGGATGAATGGAAGTTAATGATTTTAGGTAAATAAAGTATGGAATTGAAATAGAGAGTATCTGTTAGATGTTAATATTATGATAAGCCATACTCTAAAGGCTGTTAAGCACTAATTTCAAGAGTAAGTGTTGTCCAGATATTATGTAGGTAGACCGAAGAGGGGGCAATTTTTATAGTATGTATGGTCATTTAGGTTGGTTACATCAGCTTTTTTTGTGATGTAAATTTTGATTGCTTCCTTTATATTCAAAGATTCAAGTATGGCTTCATTATTTACAAACTTTGTATTCTTCATCATTTAGCATACTTTCGTGCCATTGGGAGGGTGTATATTGCCGCCTATTTCCGGGGTAGTCTCAGCTGGTGAACGAGAGTCCCAAAGTTGGACCCTTCGTTAACTGGCGTCACTAATTTTTAAGGGCAGTTAATAGGACAAGGACTGACGACAATGGAAAAACAAACAATTTAAAAATAAGGTTTGACATTTATTGCTAATAGCACACCTTTGAACAAAAATTAAGCAAAATTTTACAAACAAAATCTTGAGGTCATTATGCATTTTCTTCTCATAAGACAGTTTTATACAATTATGACTCTCTGGCCCTTCCACATTGAAGCCTGAATTACACTGAAATGTAAATAAAATTCAAAATTAGCCTCCATCTGGCTTGAGGAAAACAAAATTGTTGAGGGTGAACCTCATCTTAACTTCTTTGAACCGTGAACTTAACAGAAACTGGCTCAGGAAAATAGAACATTTTTCTTAGTGAAAATATCTTTGAATGATAATAACGTTGTGAAACTCTCACAAAATAATACTGAAATATTTACATCATAATTTCATCTTAATTATGGATAGATTCCGCTGATACTGCAAAAATTCCTAACAAAAAATTTGGATAAATTACATTCTCGGGTATATTTTAATTAATGTAATTTCAAACAATTATACTGATTTAAAACTTCACAAGCGTAATTATAACCTTAAAAAAGCATTCTTTCCATAAAAATCCTGCCAAATGTGATTGAAATTAATTTGTGACATTTATAAATTAACGTTACACAACACTATGGAAAATTTTACAATATTTAAAAAATATTATAAACATTGTTTATGCGAGGTTGAAATAGATTGGGCCTATTCATTTTTAAATAGCACATCAATGTAGAACTTTACTTAAATATACTACAAAATTCACTAAACATAATTAATTTCCACAAAATAAATGTGGACAAACAACGTCAGAATAACCTGAACACATGGTTAGGTTAAAACCACATTTGAATAAATCACAAGAAAAAAATATTCCTAACTACTGCATTCACTCCATGTTCACACATATGATACAAGAATTTTACTTATATTATTTAAAAATGAATTCTAGAATTTAATTTTTATTTCTGAGTTTTATCCTAATCCTATCAATAGAATAGTCAGATGACAGTATTTGGTAAATAATTAAGTCTGACAATTAGTAACACATGATTGAATATTGGCAATCAACTTTTAAAAGACAATAGCAGGATTAATACAATGTCGATCACATACAAATTCAGAAATTTAATACTCAGAAGAACTTCCTCTTCTTCTTAAGACATCGTCTCCAAGCGGAGGTCGGCAATCCACGTAACTAGCTCTGATCTTGACAGCGCAGAATGGAATGCCACTTCTGAAGTACGGCAGTGCCATGTTTGAAAGTCTTTCAGCCATGAATTTCATCTTTTCCCAGCAGATCTCTTCCCCTGTATCTTTCCTTCGATAATAAGCTGTAATAACTGATATCTCTCACCTCTCGTGATATGTCCTAGGTATTGTGTTTTCCTCTGTTTCATGGTGAGCAGTAGTTCTTTTTGCTTTCTCATCTGACTAAGGACTTCAACATTTGAGATTTTCATTACTCCAGATATCCGCAAGAGACTGCGATACAGGTACATTTCAAAGGCATCAATACGTTTTTCTATGACTGGATTCAGAGTCCAGCTTTCACATCCATATAGGAGAACTGGTCAACAATTATCATGCACATCATTAAGGTTAAATTCAATGTCACCGGACACGTGGTATGTGAGCCACGTTAAATTGTTATTGTTGCTAAATGTCATAAATATCAATTAACACGTGCTCAAAATTTGCAGAATGCATGGTAACCCAACCCAACACACATGCTTCTCCAAATAATCCACAAATTAATCCCACAGGATTGCCGTTTCCAGGCTCATACTGCAATTCACAACAGAACACACATTAAATATTTCGCAAGAAGAGCAAATATTATTTATCGCTTTATTTTAACCCAGCTTTAAAATTTTTTATTATTATTATTATTATTATTATTATTATTATTATTATTATTATTATTATTATTATTATTATTATTATTATTATTATTATTATTAGTGGTGATTTTTAGTCCTACCACAAATCTGAATTTAACACTGAATTAGATGACACTATCCTGCACAAATCCACAGTAATGCATAAGATGAAATGCACACTGAAATACGTCATATAAGACACAACATAAATTTGTCCCACACGAGTTCATAAATTTAGAATTGTTTAATTAAATTATATTTTATCCAAGAGGTCCATTACTTTTAAACATTACATTTGAATATTTGCATCGGAATTAGAAATAATCCCGGAAGACATTCAACAGCAAACTACACTAATAGAATCCAAATAACATTCACACTCAACGTAACAACACTGCCATGACACCAGAAGAATGAAGTATGAAAATATTGCAAAATTGCACTGATCTAATATAAAAACTAATACAAATGAAGAGGCACATACTACTTCTGCATAGATGAACAGTAATAATGTTACGAAAGTTTACTTAAATTTGTGATAAGACTCGATCTCTTCCCAGGTGGCTGAATCTGTTCACATGTCGCAGGTCGTCCTGGTCGCTTTCTCCTTCATGTTAGAATGTGCCTACATTTAGTACACATGCTGACAGCAAAAGTCCATTTTCGTAGGTGAATTATTTGCTCCTCTTAAAGATAGGCGTAGATGGTTATTGTGAATTGTAGAGGTCCTCCTCTTTCTTGAAGTTCTGATGGTGTCTGAAGCTGACACAAACAGTTTTAGAAAATTTATCAAGTATGACTACATCGAATAAATAGCTTGATGAACACACTTAACTTGAAGCTCACCAAAATCTGCAGCAATACAGAATCACAATTAAAGAGAGATTTTATGCATTTTTCTCGAGTATATATTCCCTCGGCTGTGGAGGTGTGGCACATTCCTGACAAACATAATTGGTTGTCTTGATGTTCTGTGATAGGCTGCAATTCTTTCCGGAAATTACTGGGCTCCGATTGAGTTTTGACACGCGCAAGTTCATGCGGAAGCAACTTTGAAAAATTCCTGGTTGGTCACGTGAATACCATGTGTTTACTGATCGTAAGGCTGGAATAATCAATAGTCTGCACACTCCCCAAAACTGGTCAAACCACTTATCTGAATGAGAACACACCCATTCACAAATAAAACCTCACACTGCACTCCCAATGGAATAATGTTGTTAGCCATTAAGAACGGATAATCTTCTTCTCCTTATCCTACCGCTTTTCCCACACGTGTGGGGTTCGCGGATGCGAACTGCGTTGCACATGTGGATTTAGCTCTGTTTTACGGCCGGATGACTTTCCTGCCGCCAACCCTGTAGGGGGGATGTATTCACCATTGCGTGTTTCTGTGGTGGTTGGTAGTGTAGTGTGTTGTGTGAGTATGAAGAAGGGAGTGTTGGGACGGACGCAAACATCCAGTCCCCAAGCCAGAAGAATTAATCAGAAGAGATTAAAATCCCCGATCCGGCCGGAAATCAGACCCGGGACCCTCTGAACTGAAGGCCAGTACACTGACCATTCAGCTAACGAGTCGGACTTTAAGAACACGTAATAAAAATGCTTATTATGAGCCAAATTTGAAGGGTACTATATAGCACATAAGCCTCTCCATCGTTTCCTCTCATCCCACCAGGTTTGTTCGAGTCTTCTCCTCTGTTTACTCTCTTCGACAATCTTGTCTCTCAGTCTTCCACTCATCTACTTGCTGCCAACTCCAATCTAGTGCATTCTTCTTGGTATGTGTACCTGACCTGCCTGAACTTGACTCTATTCTCTCTTGTAGTTTAGTTTATTGCCTTTCTTACATGGCGAGGCTCAGACTATGAAGCCTGCTATTATGCCAAAATATAATATGCAACACCATTATTCAGTTTATAGAATAATGTAAATGCATAGGCAGGTCATTAAATATCTGCAATTTTTCTATAATTGTCTTCAGGTTGGCTCTCTAGCATTTTATGCTCACCAGCTGTTAGATGGCACATTGTCTACATCTATGCTAGGTTTCAGCATTATCATATCAGTACGGCTTGCGCTGTTGCGACGTAAAGACGGCCGCGCCACACTCTGCATATTCAAAGGAAGAGCAGCATTCTGTAATCTGTTTTTTCCGGTCTGAGGATGTACCAGGGGCAGAAAATCATAGAAGACTTTCAGCACAATACAGGAACAATGTTTTGCTACAGCGAAGTGTTTACCAGTGGAATGAACAGTTCAAAAGGGATTGCACAAGCGTGTAGGATGAGGAAAGATCCGGGCGTCCATCTGCAGCCATAACAGATGCCAATATTGAACAAGTGTGTGATATGATCCTGAATAACAGATGAGTGACTGTTCTATGAACTTCCACTCCTGGTACTTCCTCAGACCGCAAAATACTTATTACTTAACACTGTTCTTTCTTGATGCAAACAGAGTGTGCTGCGGCCATCTTTACATCGCAACAGCGCAAGCTGTACTGATCTGACAACGCTGGAACCTACCACAGATGTAGACAATGGTGCCATCTAGTGGCTAGTGAATACACAACACCATATAGCAACCTACAGACAATTAGAGCAGAATTGCAGATACTTATTGACTTGTCTTCGTAGTATACATATTGTCCTTGGCTGATACTCGTGTCCGAGTTTTTGTTTCTCGCCTGCAGTTCTGTAACCCTTAGTCTACACAATGAAGGTGGAGCTGATGGTTTATCAGAACAATTCCTGCATAAAACATGCAGCCAAACATATTGTATCCAATGGAAGGTGGGGGACGTGGCAGTGTTTGACATGGCTTCTTTCCCTGGCGAGTTTCATCTTCCTGCCTTCGACGTTCCTGCTCAAACTGTGCAACTGTAGCTGAGATGGCAGCACGCCAGCGAGGGCGATTCATTTTGAGAGTATGCTAAGAATTTGGGTTTATATCTACTCTTCTCATGGTCTGCTTAAGTTGGTCTTCATATCGCTTCAGAGGACCACCACGAGTCCTTTTGCCAGTGCTGAGTTCACCATACAGGATTTGCTGAGGGAGTTTGTTGTCACTCATACGAAGGATATGGTCTGCCCATCTAAGCCGATGACCAACGATGGTGGCTTTGATACTATTTAGCTTTGGCATTGTTAGTTAAACATCGTATTTCTAAATATCACTAAAATGAATTTACTTAACCTCTGTAATTTTGTATCCCTATTGATGATTAATAACTAAATATTAGGTTTTTATTATGTTAGTGATATCTACTTTCTACAGATTTGAGTTCCACATTGAGCACTTCCTTCTAAATAGCCTTGGATTGCCTATGCCACTAATTTCGGCTGGGACTGATTTCCAGGAACGTATGGTAGAGGTATAAATGAGTTGTTGTACGAGTTACTATGATTAATGGGAATGGACAAGAGGGATCGTGTGGATGACCTTAAGGGAGCTCTATCAGAAGGGTACAGGTACCGTATTTAAAGTCCATTTTGCTTGTTTGCAGTACACTGTGGAGAAGGAAAACAGCGTGCTATTTACGTTGTTTGGTCAATCTTACCCATGACAGCTGAGAGAGGAAAGTGCTAATATGAGTTTGGACTGGGATATTTAATATGAATTGAGCACAAGCGTTGTAGTTTCACTGTAGTTGATATGAAATTGTTTTGCTCATACTATCATAAACTACATCTCTGAAGTCAAATATTGGGAATATTAGACTCTGAACTAAGTTTTCTTGTGTTCCTTAGAAGGAAGTCTCTCATCCTTTTTGCAGAATGTAATGAATAGTTTCCTTTTGGGGATCTTTGACGAATCTCTGTGACATTGTTCCAACCAACTTTGAACATTACTCCAAGGTTCCTTACATGATCACTATGTTTTTGGGATTCCAGTGGGTATAGATGTGTTTTGTATTTTAACATATGATTTACAAGTACCAATTATTATGACCTGTGATTTTGATGGGTTCACTTTCACCATGTCTGCTAGTCCACTCTTTAATATTTGCTAGGTCTTCGTTTAACTTAGTGATTGAATTGTTTAAGTCATTAGGCTTTGTGTGAATGTATAATTGTATTTTATCTGCATAGGTGATTTTTGCAGTTGGTCAATATTTCACATAATTCGTTCATATACAATGAGAACGGAAGAGGTAACAATACTCCACCTTGTGCCAAGCCCACCTTAGTGGTTTGCAATGAAGATGTATCGTTTCCCACTGATACACGCTACTAATGACCACTAAGATAGACAAAAGAGTGACTGAATGGGTGGCTATATTTCTAGAAAATAGAACTTGCAGAATTAGAGTAGGCAAAGCTTTATCTGACCCAGTAACAATTAACAGGGGAATTCCTCAAAGCAGTATTATTGGACCTTTATGTTTTCTTATATATATATATATATTAATTATATGAGTAAAAAAGTGGAATCAGCGGGCGAGTTGGCCGTGCGAGATAGTGGATTTGAGCCCCACTGTCGGCAGCTCTGAAGATGGCTTTTTGTGGTTTTCCATTTTCACACCAGGCAAATACTGGGGCTGTACCTTAAATAAGGCCACAGCTGATTCCTTCCCACTCCTAGGCCTTTCCCATCCCATCATCACCATAAGACATATCTGTGTTGGTGTGACGTAAAACCAATTGTAATATATATATATAATCAGAGACAAGGCTTTTTGAGGATGCTGTTATTTTGTCTACAGTAATAAATAAGTTACAAGATTGTGAGCAACTGCAAAATGACCTTGATAACATTGTGAGGTAGATAGTAGGCAATGGTATGATGATAAACAGCTTAAAAGTCGGGTTACGAGTTTCACAAATAGGAAAATTCCTCCCAATTATAATTACTGCATTGATGGGGTGAAGGTTCCTTCTGGGGTTCATTGTAAGTACATACGTTTTAATATAAGGAAAGATCTTCATTGAGGGAATCACATAAATGGGGTTCTAAATAAAGGATACACATACTTGCACGTGGTTAAAAGGGCATTTAGGGGTTGTAGTAACAATAGGCATAGGGATGTGGTGACTCCATCACCCAGTGGGTAACCACTGCAATTAGCCTCCCGAGTATTGGCGGGTAAACCATAAACCTTACTGACATGGGGCAATGCATGTCAGGCACTGACCAGCTAGTCCATAACAAAATATTAACGCAAAGATTCATGATAGGCCTAGCAAGCCAGTGGTAGCGTATTACCATCGCTTTCAACAATCAAGCGAGCCTCGGATGAATGTAAAACCACTACTGAAAGTGACAAGGCCTTTGTGCAGATATGTCAGATTTGACGGCCAAAACGGCTCTGGTGATAGACATCCCTGTTCACAGAAACATACCAATAATGGGACTATGTGAAATAAGAAAGAAAAAGGGTATGGTAATAAGGTGCTGGAGAGGGGATATAAAATGTGTTGGTCAGGAAGAGACAAAAGAAAAAATGGTGTTGCAATAATAGTGGCTAAAGAACTGGCCAACAACGTACTCAATGTGGGTTATGTTTGTGACAGAATAATTAAACTTCAGTTGATGATGGAAGGAAATATCCTTGAGATAATCCAAGTTTATGCTCCTCAAATAGGTTGTGAAATAGATGAAAAGGAAGAGTTCTTCACTAAACTGGAGGATGCTGTAGCATCAAAGAAGACTGTGATTATAGGAGACTATAAGAGACTTCAATGCTAGTTGAGAATGATAGAGGAGGATATAAAACAGTTATAGGAAGCCACGGAGAAGATCACAGAATGATGAAGAGGAGATGTTATTAGACATGTGTCTGAGAAATACTGTATAATCCTGAATACCACCCGCCACCGAATAAGACCCATACCCTAAATTTGAGACGGCAAAATACAGAAAAGAAAAAAAAATCAAATAACTTACATATCTATTTAATTTTCTTTGAATATACCACAAATATAAATTCAGGCGGCTAACAATTAATAAAAGTCATTACAAAAAATCTTAAATAGAATCGGCCCAATACTCAGATCTTTCACAATTCACCATCATCATCTGAAGTTTCACCATAGGAACTTTCGTCACTGGCATCTTTCCACAAATAGCTGTCCTCACTAACATCCACTGAATTTGAAATTATCTTGGACACTAGATTATTGGGAATGCGCGCCCATGCGGTCTTGATCCAGCTGCATATTAGTCCCACTTGAGGCCTCTTCAGTTGTCCGGTTCTTGTTAGCGCGTGGTCACCATCAGATGTCCATTTGGTGTACAACTGTTTCTTTGCAGTTTTGAAAGGCCGGTTCATGCACTCGTCCAACGCCTGTAGGATAGAAGTGAGTTCTCCAGGAATTATTGCAATATCATTTTTTTTCTTTCCTCATCATATCTTTTACGGCATCATTTGTATGTCCTCCGTAACTGTCCAACACAAGCATGTTTCGTTTTTGTAACAAAGCTCCCGGGCGACGTTGCCAAACACACTTCACATAGTCCTCAACTAACGCACTGTCCATCCAGCCGGACTCATGTGTTCTAACAATAACACTGGACAGCAAGTTACCTTTTGGAAGTGTTTTCCTGTTTTCCTTTTCAGAACCACATATGGAGGGAGTTTGGTTCCATCCTCTAATACGCACAACATTACTGTGCAACGTTTGTTTTTCTTTACCACCTGTTCTGATGGTTACACTTTTAGAACCCTTCGTATCCACTGTACTTTCCAACGGCATTTCAAAATAGACAGGTGTCTGGTCAGCATTCCCAATTTACGACAGCAAATAAGAATTTTGCTTCCTTAAACGACTAATGTGACACTGAAAGGCTGTCAATTTTTCTTCATACGCCTCGGGGAGACTTTGTGAAATAGACTCGGAATGCACAATCCCTTTCTCCGATAAAGGTTTTGGACCCATGCACGGCTTGCAGTAAAAACCCTGTGTTTTGAGTTCTTTCGAGATCTCTAGTGCTTTCAGTTGACACATTTCACTAGAAATACCATATCCTAACTCACGTTTTCTATCACAAATTTGTGGAGTTGTTCTTCAATTTCTGGAAAATCTGTGCTCTGCCCATGGAATGCTCTGCGATTGCCATTACTTTTTAGAAGATGTTCCTTCTTCCGCCCATCACAAAAACACGATTCATCAATATCATGCTTTCTGCCAACAGCATGATTTCCTTATATTTCAACTTCACTTACAACTTTAAATTTCTCACGCACAGCATAGGACCGCAGATGCCGTTTTGAATCCATCGCTTTCTATGAAGACAGCACTTTCGCAGGACAGATACGGAACTCGAATGTGAGCGGAGTAGACTTCCACAGCCAACAGTCTCGACTTTCGCAAAGTAGGGTATCCCACAAGATCAGCTATTCGTGCACCCAGCATGCCAGCAACACTTGTGAAACAAATGACGATCAAGCATCCGCAGCAGCGGCTTTCATATTTACTCCATATTTACCCATATTCTTTGATTTACCGTATTTCTTTACCTTACATGTCACTGTAACCTTATTGAGAAAAAATCAATCTTCTTTTCTATAACACAACTAAAACACAATAAGTCCTGAATGCCCGTTTACATATGGTATGTTGAGTACAATAACCATATTCAAATCTATTTCAATAGGTACTCCATGTAAACATAGTAAATATTTACAAGACTGAACGGCGTGAATACGACCCGCACCGAAGATTTAGAACCAATATTTTGGGGGAAAAATTATGGATGGTATTCGGGATTATGCCATAAATGGATCATTTGTAATGGATGGTATAAGAAAAGAGATAATCACAAGTTTACCAGATACAGTTGGAACTTGCAACAGAAATCTATAATTGATTATATAATAATAACGGAGGAAATCAGAAGTTGCTTGACAGATGTGAAGCCCATACCAAGCATTAATCTTGATGGTGACCACGGACTATTGGTGGGGACATTGTTGAAATTCAGAAGGGGTAAATATTGGGGGGAAAAGACAGGCAAAAATCAAATGCTGGAAACTAAAAGATAGAGAAATCCAAGAGATATATAGAGAAAAGATTAATACTCAACTTCCTAAAGATGAGAGGAAGAATTTTGAGGAAGGATGGAAAACGTTCAAACAGGCTGTAGTCAAAGCAGCAGAAGAAACCTGTGGAAGGACTTCAACAAATGTCAGACACAAAGAAACTCCATGGTGGAATGAAAGAATTGCAGATGCAGTCAAGAAGAGGAATAATGCATGGAGAGAATGGTTCAGAAACAGAACGGAACATAATAGAGACAAATGGAAACGACTAAGCGGAGCAGCAAGGAAAATGATAGCATTGGCGAAAAAGATGTCCTGGGAAAAATTTACAAAGGAGATAGAAGAGAATGACAAGAAAATATTATACCACATATTAGGTAAGAGAAGGAAGCAAAAAAAAAAATACATCAAAAGTTATCAACAAAGATGGAAAACCTGTGTGGGAAGAAAAAGTTTTGAAAGTATGGAAAGAATACTTCCAAAATCTATATGAAGGACGAAATGAAACAAATGAGCCCAAGGAAATAGATGAAGATAAAATAAATATCACCATTACAGTGGAAGGGATGAATAAATGATCAGATGAAATAGGAAGAGAAGATCTACAAATGCTTGATGTAGAAAAAGCTGTATAAGAAATGAAAAATGGACAACCTCCTGGAATAGATGACATCACAGTGGAAATGATCAAAGCTGCAGGACCTATTGGAATGCAGTGGCTGTATAAAATAATGAAGATCGTATGGACTGATTGAGAGATTCCTGATGATTGGACAAGGGCAATTATTGTACCTATTTTTAAAAAAGGTAATAAGGCACTTTGTGAGAACTACAGAGGAATAGCATTACTGTGTCACAAAAAGTCAAGAACAAGATAGATTCACAATTAAGAGTACAACAACAAAGATTTAGGTCTAGAAGATCAACTATTGATGCCATATTTACAGCTAGACAAGTAGTAGAAAAGAAACGGGAATTTGGGAAAGACATTGCAGTTGCATTCATAGATATACAAAAAGCTTATGACATTTTTAGGAGAGAAGAGGTATGGCAAGGGATTAATAGAATGGAATTGTCAAGAGAAATGCAATTCAGAATTAGAAACATGTATAACAAATGTCTGAACTGTGTTATAATAGATGGCAAATAAATCGGAATGGTTTAGAAGAGACAGAGAAGTTTGACAAAGAAGTATACTTTCACCAGTGCTCTTTAATATCGTGATGGGCAACATTATGAGGAAAGTTTGCCTAGGGTCAAGAGCAAATGATATGAAAGTCATAGCATATGCAGATGATGTAATGATACAGGAAGAAAATGAACAAAAATTGGAAGAACAATTAAATACCTGGCAGAGGACAATTGAAGAAGCAGGCATGGACATAAGTATTACAAAAAGTGAGAAAATGAAAATCGGTAGACAAAGAAAAAAGATGTTAGGTGTAATGGAATAATCCTTAAAGAAGTAAATGCTATTAAATACGTAGAAAGTAAGAAAACTGGGAAAGGAAATATCAAGGAAGGAATTTTTGAGAGGATAGGAAATTGCTCAAAATGTTATTACTGTGTATCAGACATAATTAGAAATCGAAAAGTACCTTTCAAAGCAAAAGTCATGATATATAAATCGTGTTATTTGGCAATATTGATCTATAGAACAGAATGTTGGACTTGTACAAAAAAATTACAAGTGACAGAGATGCACTTTCTGCAAGGGATCTTGGGTAAAACAAGGTGGGACAAGATAAGAAATGAAACCATACAAAGCACACTACAGATCAACCCTCTAAAAGAAACTATGGAGAGAGAAGTAGGCAGAAATGGTTCGGCAATGTCAAAAGAATGGGACGAGAAAGATTACTAAGAGCTCTGGAATGGACACAATCTGGAAGAAGACCAACTGGAAGAACACAAACAAGATGGAGGTATCAGGTGGAGGATGACGTCAATTGTAGAGGACTACAATGGCAGACAGTGATGAAAGAAAAAATGTGGGGAAAAAAGGGAAGATTGGAAGAGGCTCTGTGAATGACCTGCATAAGCAGAAACATATGAAGCAGAAGAAGAAGAAGAAGAAGAAGAAGAAGAAGAAGAGGAAGAAGAAGAAGAAGAAGAAGAATAGTAAGGATGTAAAGCAGAGTGCATGTAAGTCTCTGGTAAGACCCCAACTAAAGTTTGGTTCCAGTGTATGGGACTCTCACCAGGATTAATTGATTCAAGAACTGGAAAAAATCTGAAGAAAAGCTACTCGATTTGTTCTGGGAGTTTTCCGACAAAAGAGTAGTGTTAATAAAATGTTGCACTGGGAAGACTTGGGAGAAAGATGATGAGATGTTTGACTTTGTGGTATGTTCCAATCTGTCAGTGGAGAGAAGGCGTGGAATGAAATTTGTAGACAAAATGTTTGAGTGGTGTCTTTAAAAGTAAGAAAGATCACAATATGAAGATAAAGTTGGAAATCACTGGGTAAGTTGGCTATGCGGTTAGGGGCGCACGGCTGTGAGCTAGCATCCGGGAGATTGTGGGTTCGAATCCACTGTCGGCAGCCCTGAAGATGGTTTTCTGTGATTCCCATTTTCACACCATTTCCTTAGAACTCCTAAGCCTTTCCTGTCCCATCGTTGCAATAAGACCTATTTGTGTCGGTGTAACGTAGAGCCACTAGCAAAAAAACAAAAAACATAAAAACAAAACAAAAAAAGCAGTTGTAATACAAGTGGACAAATTGAGGCAAATATTCTTTTGTAAGAAGGGGAGTTAGGGATTGGATTAATGTACCAAGGATGATGTTCAATAAATTTCCAATTTCTTTGCAATCATTTAAGAAAAGGCGAGGAAAACAACGGATAGGGAATCTGCCACCTGGTCAACTGCCCTAAATGCAGATCAGTGGTGATTGATTGTCTGATAAAGAATTGTACCCAGGATGAAGTGCTGTAAGAAAATTTCAGCTTCTTGAGTTTAGCGAGTAATATATCTCTGTCTACACAGTCGCCTTTGTTTAGTATTTCCCATCACTTTCTTTGTTTTCTTGTAAACCGTATTCTGCTTCTCAAGAATCTCATTTCACTCACCTGCACTCTACTAATACCTCTTCTTTCATTTCATTTTCTGTAGGTTAATTCTGTTCTCCTTTATCCGTGTATTATCCCGTGTCATATAGAGGTGGTGGTGGTGGTGGTGGTGGCAGCAACAGCTTTTGTTTTAAGATGAAACACAATTTGGTAATCATCCTCTCTGAACAAAATACATGGAAATAAAAATAAAATAAATTCTTTTATTCAATAGGGAATTTGAAAATGAATTAAAAGGTTTTCTTATTGAGCTGAAACAGTCACTAAAGCATCAAAAGGGAGCGTAAATTCTTTGAGTAACAGAACGCTTGAAATGTATGTACTCGTGATTATTTGACTCACATGCATAAAGAGAATGAAGAGATCAGCAATATTCTTGTCATTGGCTAATAAGCGTTCGAGTGTCTTCTGCAGATTGAAAGAAATCGGCTTCATTTCCAGGACCAAATCTTAGTTTTACATTAAATCCACCTGTTTGTTACTATATACTTGCTTTAAGCAAATTAATTATTTGTAACAGGTTTCATTCCTAGGAACGTCTTCAGCTACATAACGTTGCTTTTGCATGTTATAAATCTCATTCCATATTGAAGGTTATCATTTTACAAATAAAAAGAATTTATAAGATTCTCCTTTTCAATACAAAACAAACCATCTGTTAGATGGGACAATGTCTATACATGTTTCAGCCTATTCTCAAGGCCATCTTCATCAAGGCCATTACATTACATAAACAAATTAAAAATACTGATAAAGTAAAATACAATGATCTTGATTGTTAAAGTAAAAGACATATTGATGTAAAAAATCTCTTTTCTGAAAGGCCGTTTTGATTGACAGTAAAACTTGCTGATTCCTTAAAATGAAACACTGTGTTGTACAACGTTGTGATACCGTCAATATTGTGGTTAATAAGTATGCAACATCTGTAATGGAAATAAAGAGAGTATAAGTGGATGAAAACAAATCAAAATATTCTGCGAAAGTAAGGCTCAGTGGCCTTACTTATTAAAAACCTGTCGTCTCAAGTGGTATGACCTTGACATCTCAAGTCAATTGACACTAAGCTTGCGTTAAGCTTTCAGTGTGTTCGTGCTGATATGGTTGGGTGGGGAAGTGGAGGAGGGAGGACGAACAATGAAGGGTAATGTAAGTTACGGGATATTGAGGAAAGGGCAGGTCTTGTTCTGGAATGTCGGTAGTGAAACTCGTTTTTATTCATAAATTGCTGACTGATGAGAGGGACAAAGGTTATTTCTCTTCTCGTTAATTTCATTTAGGTTGTATGAGGAATTGTTATATTGGTCAATATCGATATAAATATTTTCCAATATATTGAGTAAGGGACCTTTCTGTTCATAATGTAAAATCTTTCAATCCTGGTCAATTGTTGTGTATTTATGATTTTGCTCCCTACAATGTTCGCTCATGGCTGCGTAGCGGTTATACTTCAAGGCGTTAAGATGTTCAGTGTATCTTATATTGAAACAACGGCCTGTTTGTCCTACGCATGTTGAAAACCAAGACTGGAACTTTAATTTGTATATCCCCGAGTTTGTGAATTTGTTGTTGCCATTGATGGTATGAGAATTAAAAAATGTTTAGGCATTGGTGTGAATGTTCTTGAAAGCTATTTTTAAATAGCGAGGAAACGATACCAAAGGTGAACGATCCCAAGCGTATAATCGATTGTGACAACGGATGCGTCAGTGGTAGGGCTCTCACTGTAACCAAAGGATAATACACAGTTTAATATAGGAATTTTGAAAGGACAGCAAAAACTGTCATTATAAAGGGGCTCTTGTTAATTGCTTTACTCGCTATAGCGGACTTCTTTACTAAAATAAGTGGGGAGGGTTGAGTTGGGCAGTGAAATGGGAAAGGAAGATGGATCTACTTATGTTCTAACCTACTTTAACCTACCTTAATACAATTTTCTATTCACTTAAATGGATGTTAAAAATTCGTTAGTAACAGTACTCTTCTTTATAAATGATGTGTGTGTTCTTTCTTAGTTGTTCATTTCAAAAATGTTTTTGAAAAGCACCTTTTCGTGTCGAAGTTATGTCTTAATTTAAAAACTGTTCTCTTAGGCTGCTCTTATTTTCTGATGTGCGTATTGTCTTTCGGTTTAACTTGGTAAAAAAGGGTCTCTTGAATTTTCAAAAATTAAGGAATCCTCTGAAGCTAAATGCTGTCTTACTGATGTTATGAAAAATTATGTAGCCACACAGATGCACATGAGATGCAGTCAGTTGGTACAATTAATTTGATTCACATGAAAATGAAAACCTATAACCTGTTTTCCAGTCATTGACTCGGTCAGAGATGTAATGAATGAAGCAGATATAGGCTATTAGTATGATGGAGTCACCACTCCCAAAGTGATTTTTATTAACGAATGAGAGATGCTATGAAGTGAGAATGGAGAGTGTTGCTGGAATGAAAGATGACAGGGAAAACCGGAGTACCCGGAGAAAAACCTGTCCCGCCTCCGCTTTGTCCAGCACAAATCATACATGGTGTGACCGGGATTTGAACCACGGTATCCAGCAGTGAGAGGGCGACGCGTTGCCGACTGAGCCACGGAGGATTTTATTCACATATATACAAAAAATAATACACACATAACCTTAATCACAGTATCATAACAAACACTTCACTTCAAGAATATAATCAATCAATCAATCAATCAATCAATCAATACTGATCTGCATTTAGGGCAGTCGCCCAGGTGGCAGATTCCCTACCTGAACACAAATTCCATCTGTTGCACATCGTTGGAATCTCAATGATATTCTCTTCGCAATAGCGCTGCTTTAAGTATTTATCCTCCTTGCTTGGCCCAACTAATGGGTAGAAACAAAAGAATGACACTAACCGCGAATTGTTTTCACTATGGGTTCCTCATTGCACGGTGTTTTGTGTTCTTTGCTAAATGATTACAATGAAAGGGAATTGTATTTTGATCATGATTTATTCAGCGAAAGTCAGAGTTCAAGTGAACCTAGTGATGATGAAAATATTAATTGTGGTGAAGACGACAGTGTTATTCTCGATATCGTCTTACCGACAACAGCTGGTGCTGACGGGACTTCACACTCGGATACTGTAAATACCCCCAAATTTGCAAATTTTGTTCCTTTCCTTGATAAACTACAATTTACTGGGCAAGCAGGTTTGAAAGTATACAAGGTTTTCTGAAAATGAATATCGGAGTTTTAAGGCTCTATAGTGCTTATTACATTGAACTTACATTAGCAAATAATACGTCAAGTGAAAGAGAAACTCAAACAGTTTGTCCTACAAGTGTTCAATGTGAACACCATTCGTCACACAGCACATATAGAGTTGATAGCAGAGTTCACCCCACATCTCGTTCAGTGTGTCTGGAGTAATTGTTTCAACAGGTGTTTCATTCCTGCTTCCTTAAATCTCTCCACACTGACATCACTGGAACTGCTAATTCATGACAAGCCCTCTGAAGTCATTTCTTGGGGCTATGCGTGAAAGACGTGCTTTTTTTTGTTGGTCTTCTGGTACTCTCGCCTTTGCAAAGAGAGCCTGTGTCTTCAAACTTATAACATCTATGGATGTTATTATCGCTTGGAGGATTACAATGGAACTTAATATGGAGCGCACATTGCACTGAGACTACAGATACACCATCAACAGTGTCACATGCCCGCACTTCATTATGAGCACTGCGCAGAGTTTTGGAATTGAATCCAGGCTTTTGACACGCAATCTAGTATACCACCACCTCCAGTACGCTGACGGCCATCATTCTGATGGTGAAATTTTTTTCGACCAATGGGACTCGAACTGGCTAAACACGGTGACAGACCATTGACGCTTCAAAGCCTAAACGATCATGGCCACCAGGCGGGCTAGTACAAATTATCCTAACTAAACACTGCATTTGCGAAATTGCACTTAAGTAGGTTCTTATTCAGCCATGGTGTACATGATGTGTAGATCTATTGTGCCTTTCTCCTTGTTCTTCCCTTCCCACAACAAAACTGAAAGTGGATGAATAAAGTGGTGGAAGATCTTGCATTAGGTCCACTTTAGACTACCGGAACACAACTACTTATCATTACCTCAAAAAGTGCTTGCAATTTTTATTCGAGTCACATGCCAGAAGACAGGGCTGGACAAGTCAGAAGCAAATGTAGGAGTCAGTAAAATTTCTTGCGTGCCAGACATAAAATAATAATTTGCTTACCCCAGTAATATTAACCATTTCAATCTCTCACTGCATCTTAATCACTATCAAATCACATTCACTACTCTAGATACTTCATTTAACCTTTCCACTGGCGAGTTTCAATGACCAGGCGAACCCTTCTGGGCCGAGTTCTTTTTAAGGAAGAAGCACTTTTACAGATACATTTTTACTGATACTATTAACTGAATGCATATCGTCCCCTTAGCCCAATACGGGGTCGGGGATGAAGTGACATTATTTTTTAAAACATATTTTTATGGCCAGATGCCCTTCCTGATGTCGAGAAGAAGATGAATATGAAATGAAGTATGGTGAATGAAACTGGGTGTGGCTTATGAATAGGAACTGTCCCGGTATTTGCTTGGGAGTGTCACCAATCACTATATCAGGACTGTGGTCATGGAGAGGCAAATGGAAAGTTTCTGGCATAGCATACTGTTGGCGGAGGGGGGAGGGTTACCAGAGGAGTAACTAGTGGAACATTGTGGGTTCTTCCTATTGGATGTTATAATCTAGCATACTGTACTGTGGAGTCAGGAGGGGGAAATAGGGGTGGAGCAAGTGGACCATTCTGGAACCTCTCTTCATCACTGGAAGGGGGCAGAAGGTTATTATGTATTTTATGTAATATGGATGAATGCAAGTTAATGATTTTAGGTAAATAAAGTATGGAATTGAAATATGGAGTATCTGTTAGATGTTAATATTATGATAAACCATACTCTAAAGGCTGTTAAGCGCTAATTTCAAAAGTAAGTGTTGTCCAGATATTATGTAGGTAGAGCGAAGAGGTGACAAATTTCAATGTATTTATGGTCATTTAGGTTGGTTACGTCAGCTTTTTTGTGATGTAAATTTTGATTGCTTCTTTATATTCAAAGATTCAAGTATGGCTTCATTATTAACAAACTTTGTATTCATCATCATTTAGCATACTTTCGTGCCATTGGGAGGGTGTATATTGCCCCCTATTTCCTGGGTATTCTCAGCTGGTGAACGAGAGTCCACAAGGTGGACCCTTCGTTAACTGGCGTCACTAATTTTTAAGGGCAGTTAATAGGACAAGGACTGACGACAATGGAAAAACAAACAATTTAAAAATAAGGTTCGACATTTATTGCTAACAGCACTCCTTTAAACAAAAATTTAACAAAATTTTACAAACAAAATCTTGAGGTCGTTATGCATTTTCTTCTCATAAGACAGTTTTATACAAGTCTGACTCTCTGGCCCTTCCACATTGAAGCCTGAATTACACTGAAATGTAAATAAAATTCAAAATTAGCCTCCCTCTGGCTTGAGGAAAACAAAATTCTTGAGGGTGAGCCTCATCTTAACTTCTTTGAACCGTGAACTTAATAGAAACTGGCTATTACGATAGCATATTTTCAACATAGGAAAATAGAACATTATTCTTAGTGAATAAATCTTTGAATGATAATAGAGTTGTGAAAATCTCACAAAATAATGCTCAAAACATTTACATCATAATTTCATCTTAATTATGGATAGGTTCCACTGATATTGAAAAAGTTCCTAACAAAAAAATTGAATAAATTACATTCTCGAAAATATTTTAATTAACGTAATTTCAAAGAATTATGTTGGTTTAAAACATCACAAGCGTAATTATGACCTTAAAAAAGCATTCTTTCCTTGAAAAACCTGTAAAATGTGATTGAAATTAATTTGTGACATTTATAAATTAATGTTACTATGGAAAATTTTACAATATTTAAAAATATTATAAACTTTGTTTATGCAGGGTTGAAATAGATCAGGCCTATTCATTTTTAAATAGCACATCAATGTAGAACTTTACTTAAATACACTATAAAATTCACTAAACCTAATTAATTTCCACAAAATAAACTAGCACAAACAACGCCCGAATAACCTGAGCCCAAAATGGCGAACACGTCATTAGGCAAAAACCACATTTGAATAAATCACAAGAAAAAAATATTCCTAACTATATTCACTCCACATTCACACATATGATACAAGAATTTTACTTACATTATTTAAAAATGAATTCTAGAATTTAATTTTAGGTTCTGATTTTTATCCTAATCCTATCAATGGAATAGTCAGATGACAGTATTTGGTAATCGTTACGTCCGACAATCAGTAACACGTGATTGAATATTGGCAATCACTTTTAAAAGAAAATAGCAGGATTAATACAATGTCGATCACATATAAATTCAGCATTTCAATACTCAGAAGAACTTCCTCTTCTTCTTAAGACGCCGCTCCAAGCGGAGGTTGGCAATCCATGTAACTAGCTCTGATCTAGACAGCGCAGAATGGAATGCCACTTCTGAAGTACGGCAGTGCCATGTTTGAAAGTCTTTCAGCCATAAATTTCATCATTTCACATCAGATCTCTTCCCCTGTATCTTTCCTTCGATAATAAGCTGTAATAACTGATACCTCTCACCTCTCATGATATGTCCTAGGTATTGTGTTTTCCTCTGTTTTATGGTGAGCAGTAGTTCTTTTTGTATTTTCATCTGACTAAGGACCTCGACATTTGAGATTTTCATTACCCAAGATATCCGCAACGGACTGCGATACAGGTACATTTCAAAGGCATCAATACGTTTTTCTATGACTGGATTCAGAGTCCAGCTTTCACATCCATCTAGGAGAACTGGTCAACAATTATCATGCACATCATTAAGGTTAAACGTCAGTGTCACTGTACACGTGGTCAATGAATCACGTTAAATTGTTATTATCACTAACTCTCATAAATATTAATTAACACGTGCTCAAAATTCGCAGAATGCATGGTAACCCAATACACATGCTTCTCCAAATAATCCACAAATTAAACCCACGGGATCGCCGAATTCTAGGCTCATACTGCAATTCCTCAACAGAGCACACATTAAATATCTAGCAAGAAAAGCAAATATTATTTATCACTTTATTTTGACCCATTATTATTATTATTATTATTATTATTATTACTATTATTATTATTAGTGGTGATTTTTAGTCCCACCACAAATCACCACAAATCTGAATTAAAACTGAATTTGATGATACTATCCTGGATAAATCCACAGTAATGCATAAGATGAAATGCACAGTGAAATACGTTATATAAGACACAACGTAAATTGGCCCACACGAGTTCATAAATATAGAATTGTTTAATTAAATTATATTTTATCCGAGAGGTCCATTACTTTTAAACATTATGTTTGAACATTAGCATGGGAATTATAAATAATCTTGGAAGACATTCAACAGCAAACTACACTAATAGAATCCAAATAACATTCACACTCAATGTAACAACACTACCATGACACCAGGAGAATGAAGTATGAAAATATTGCAAAATTCCACTGATCTAATATAAATACTAATGCAAATGAAGAGGCATATACTACTTATACATAGATGGACAGAAATAATGTTACAAAAGTTTACTTAAATTTCTGATAAGACTCGATTTCTTCCCAGGTGGGTGAATCTGCTCACATGTCGCAGGTCGTCCTGGTTGCTTTCTCCCTCATGTTAGAACATGCCTACATTTAGCACATCATGATGACAGCAATGTCCATTTTCGTAGGTGAATTATTTGCTCCTCTTAAAGATAGGCGTAGATGGTTATTGTGAATTGTAGAGGTCCTCCTCTTTCTTGAAGTTCTGATGGTGGCTGAAGCTGACACAAACAGTTTTAGAAAATTTATCAAGTATGACTACGTCGAATAAATAGCTTGATGAACACACTTAACTTGAAGCTCACAAAAATCTGCAGCAATACAGAACCACAATTAAAGAGAGATTGTATGCATTTTTCTCGAGCTTATATTCCCTCGGCTGGGAGGTGTGGCGCATTCCTGACAAACATAATTGTTTGTCTTGATGTTCTGTGATAGGCTGTAATTCTTTCCAGAAATTACTGGGCTCCGAGTGAGTTTTGACACGCGCAAGTATATGCGGAAGCAAAATTGAAAAATTCCTGGCTGGTCACGGGACTACCATGTGTTTATTGATTGTCAGGCTGGAATAATCAATAGTCTGCACACTCCCCAAAAATGGTCAAAGCATTTCTCCGAATGAGAACACACCCATTCACAAATGAAACTTCACACTGCACTCCCAATGAAATAATGTTGTTAGCCATTAAGAACGCATAACCTTCTTCTTCTTTTCCTACTGCTTTTCCCACACGTGTTGGGTCGCAGGTGCGAACTTCGTCGCACATGTGGATTTAGCTCTGTTTTACGGCCGGATGACCTTCCTGCCGCCAACCCTATAGGTAGGGATGTAATCACTATTGCGTGTTTCTGTGGTGGTCGGTAGTGTAGTGTGTTGTGTGAATATGAAGAAGAGAGTGTTGGGACGGACACAAACATCCAGTCCCCGAGCCAGAAGAATTAATCAGAAGAGATTAAAATCCCCAAAACGGCCGGGAATCAAACCCGGGACCATCTGACCTGAAGGCCAGTACACTGACCATTCAGCCAACGAGTCAGACTTTAAGAACACGTAATAAAAATGCTTATTATGAGTCACATTTGAAGGGTAAAATATAGCACATAAGCCTCTCCATCGTTTCTTCTCATCCCACCAGCTTTGTTTGAGTCTTCTCCTCTCTTTACTCTCTTCAACCATCTTGTCTCTCAGTCTTCCACTCATCTACTTTTTTTTTTTTTTTTTTTGCTAGGGGCTTTACGTCGCGCCGACACAGATAGGTCTTATGGCGACGATGGGAGAGGAAAGGCCTAGGAGTTGGAAGGAAGCGGCCGTGGCCTTAATTAAGGTACAGCCCCAGCATTCGCCTGGTGTGAAAATGGGAAACCACGGAAAACCATTTTCAGGGCTGCCGATAGTGGGATTCGAACCTACTATCTCCCGGATGCAAGCTCACAGCCGCGCGCCTCTACGCGCACGGCCAACTCACCCGGTACTCATCTACTTGCTGCCAACTCCAATCTAGTGCACTCTTCTTGGTATATGTACCTGTCCTGCCTGAACTTGCCTCTATTCTCTCTTGTAGTTTAGTTTATTGCCTTTCTTACATGGCGAGGCTCAGACTATGAAGCCTGCTATTATGCCAAACTTTATTATGCAACACCATTATTCAGTTTATAGAATTATGTAAATGCATAGGCAAGTCAGTAAATATCTGGAATTTTGCTCTAATCGTCTTCAGGTTGGCTCCATGGCATTGTATGCTCACCAGCTGTTAGATGACACATTGCCTATGTCTGTGGTAGGTTTCAGCATTATCATATCAGTACAGCTTGCGCTGTTGCGATGTAAAGACAGCCGCGCCACACTCTGTTTGCACCAAGGAAGAGCAGCATTCCATAATCTGTATTTTGTGGTCTGAGGATGTACCAGGAGCAGAAAATCATAGAAGATTTTCAGCACAATACAGGAACAATGTTTTGCTACAGCGAAGTGTTTACCAGTGGAATAAACAGTTCAAAAGGGATTGCATAAGCGTGAAGGATGAGGAAAGATCCGGGCGTCCATCTGCAGACAGTTTGAAAATGGTGTGAAAGATCTATTTCAGTTGTATGCCCCATAAACGGGTTGCATAGATGAACATCTAGAGGACTTCTTAGAGGAAGTGGAGGGACAGATAGAAGATAAGGAAGTGCTATTGATGGGAGATCTAAATGCACAAGTTGGAATGGAAAGACAAGGAAAGGAAGATGTTGTACGGCCCTTTGGAAATGGAAATGTAAATCCAGAAGGCAAGTAGTTGGTGGATTTTTGGATGAGGAACCAAATGATTATTGGAAACACCTCGTTTAGGAAGAAGAACAGTCAGAAGGTTACAAGGTATGGTTGGGTAGACAGACAAACAAAGACCATGATTGATTATATAATCATAGAGAAAGAACACCTGAAGAACCTTTTAGATGTTACAGCCATGCCTGCAGAATCCTATCATAGAGTTGTGATAGGAAAATTGAAAGTGGGAAAGATTGAAAAAACCTCCATTAAGAAGAGAAAAAAGAATTTAGGTATGGACGTTGAAGGAGAAAAGCATACAAGAAGAGTTTCAAAGGGAAATAATGCCCTTGGTACCCAGGATGGCGGTGGGGAATGTTGAAGATGAATGGAAAAGATTTAAGGAAGCACTGGTTGGATGTGCAGAAAAGGTGGAAATGTGAAAGACACTGGTGGAATGATAGGGTAAAGATTAAAGTGAAGGAAAAGACAATGGCATGAAAAGTATGGAAAACATCTAGGACTGAAGAAAGTATAAGAAAATATGTGGAGGCAAAGAATTTGACCACGAAAGTGGAGGCAAGAATTTGATGAAGAAAGTAGTGGAGGAAGAAAAGAGGAAAAGCTGGGCCTTACTCACACAGAAATTGAGAGATGATATGCAGGGCAGCAAGAAATTACTGTATGGTATCTTAAGAAACAAAAAGAGAGATCAAGTAAACACCAGATTTGTGAAGGATGAAGGTAGCATAATATTAACAAAGCCAGAAGAAATAAGAAATACATGGAGAGTTTATTTTTAGAAAATGAAATATCGTATGGCTTTTAGTGCCGGGATATCCCAGGACGGGTTTGGCTCGCCAGGTGCAGGTCTTTCTATTTGACTCCCGTAGGCAACCTGCGCGTCATGATGAGGATGAAATGATGATGAAGACAACACGTACACCCATCCCCTGTGCCATTGGAATTAACCAATTAAGGTTAAAATCCCCGACCCGGCCGGGAATCGAACCCGGGTTCCTCTGAACCGAAGGCCAGTACGCTGACCGTTTAGCCAACGAGTCGGACATTATTTTTAGAAGTTGCTGAACATGAGAACTGATGACAGTCATTCAATGAATGACCAAAAAGGGCTTTTAGTTGATGATGAAGAAATGGATAAAGGAATTACAATGAAGGAAATTGAAATTGCAATCGGAAAGATGAAGAATGGAAAAACTGCTGGAATAGATAAAATTTCAGTGGAAATGATAAAGGCAGCTGGAGCTGTAGGCCTGCAGAGGACATATTGGGTTCTCAGGAATGTCTGGGAGAATAAGAAGGTCCCAGAGGATTGGCAAAATGGAATAATCATCCCAATTTTCAAGAAGGCGATAAGAAAGTTTTGAAGAACTACAGGGGAATTACTCTAATATTCCATGTTGCTAAGATAGTGGAGAACATACTGGAAAGTAGAATAAGGCTGAGTGTTGAGAAACATATACAGGAAAATCAGTTTGGTTTCAGAAGTGGAAGGTCAACAATAGAGCCCAATTTCATTATGAGACAACTAAAGGAAAAGCAATGGGAATACGGGAATTATATGGTGATGACATTCTTTGATATTGAAAAGGCATTTGGCAGTGTCCTCAGAACTAAAAGTAGGGACAGTCTGGTGCAAAAAGGAATTAGACAGGGATTAATAAAAATGATCATGGCATTGTACAAGGAATGTTTTAGTTACATGCAAACACAAGTTGGCAGGACAAGTTGGTTCAAAATAACTAGTTGGCTGAGTACAGTGAAGTGCTCTATCACCAATCTTGTAACAGATGACATCATGAGAACAGCAAAAGCAACATGTGGAGGAAGAGAAATGATATTGTGATTTGGGGAGAAGACGACAGGAATTTTCAAAAACAGTTGGATGTGGTGAATGGGAAGATCAAAAAATATGGATTGTTAATAAGTGTAGAAAGGAGGAGCAGAAACTCGGACAATGACAAAGAAGGATGCGAGTCGAATACAGGCAGCCCAAATGAAGTTCTTGAGAAGTATGATACAGAAGAGTAGAAGAAACAAAGTAACGAATGAGAGAATTTGGGAAGAAATTGGAGTGAAAAAAATGAATAATAGAATAGAGAAGAGCCGAGTAAGATGGTTTGGGCACATAAAGCGAATGAGTGATGAAAGAATGCCAAAAAAGGTGATGGAAATGCAAATGCAAGGAAGGACAGGCCATGGGCGTCCTCGATTGAGATGGAAGGATTCAATCCAATGCAGTATTACAGAAAGAAACCTGGTCTGGGACACAGTGTTAGAGGAGGAATGGTGGAAAGACCGAAGAAAGTGGAGAGGAATCATATTTGTCGCTACCTGGCTACAACTGGATAAATAGAAATGATGATGAGTACTAAGAATTTTGGCAACAAAATATCAGCTTTTTTAAGCTCACCACGTGCGTAGAACAATATTTATAATGAATGTATGGCCGGTGCAGAGTTACATTCTATGGGTTGTATTTGGTACACTTCACAAAATGGGTATTATAAAGTTTGCATAATGTTCAAAACAAGACGAACGTACAAATTAACTCCTTTGCTGTCTACCTGTGTACGTACTTGGGCTATTACCGTCGTACGGTGTCAGCCTGAATACGTTCTTGGGTTTGTGCAGTTTTAAATTAATTGCTTTGATTGTAGCCAAAAATGAACACAAAGTCCATCTGTTGCACATTGCTGGAATCTCAAAGATACTCTCTTTGCAATAGCGCTGCTCTAAGTATTTATCCTCCTTGCTGGGCCCAACTACTGGGTAGAAACAAAAGAATGACACTAACCGCTGTTTGTTTTCACTATGGGTTCCTCATTGCACGGTGTTTTTTGTTCTTTGCTAAATGATTACAATGAAAGGGAATTGTATTGTGATCATGTGAGAGTTCAAGTGAACCTAGTGATGATGAAAATATTAATTGTGGTGAAGACGACAGTGGTATTCTCGATATCGTTTTACCGACAACAGCTGGTGCTGACGGGACTTCACACTCGGATACTGCAAATACCCCCAAATTTGCAAATTCTGTTCCTCTCCCCGATAAACTACTATTTACTGGGCAAACAGGTTTGAAAATATACAAGGTTTTCTGAAAATGAATATCGGAGTTTTAAGGCTCTATAGTGCTTATTACATTGAACTTACGTTTGCAAATAATACATCAAGTGAAAGAGAAACTCAAAGAGTTTGTCCTACTAGTGTTAAATGTGAACACCATTCGTCACACAGCACATATAGAGTTGATCGCAGAGTTCACCCCACATCTCGTTCAGTGTGTCTGGAGTAATTGTTGCAACAGGTGTTTCAATCCTGTTTCCTTAAAACTCTCCACACTGACATCAATGGAACTGCTAATTCACGACAAGCCCTCCAAATTGATTTCTTGGGGCTATAGACACTTTCACTTGTTCAAGATGTGCTTTTTTTGTTGTTCGTCTGGTACTCTTGCCTTTGCAAACACAGCCGGTGTCTTCAAACTTATAACATCTATGGATGTTATTATCACTTGGAGGATTACAATGGAATTTAATATGGAGTGCACATTGCACCGAGACTACAGATTCACCATCAACAGCGTCACATGCCCTCACTCCATTATGAGCACTGCACAGAGGTTTGGAATTGAATCCAGGCTTTTGGCACGCAATCTAGTATACCACCTCCTCCACTATGCTGACGGCCATAATTCTGATGGTGAAAACTTTTTCGACCAATGTGACTCCAACCGGCTAACCACAGTGTCTGACCCTTGACGCTTCAAAGCCTAAATGATCATGGCCACCAGGCGGGCTCGGTCAAATTATCCTAACAGAACACTGCATTTTCGAAGTTGCACTTAAGTAGGTTCCTATTCAGCCATGGTGTACATGATGTGTAGATCTATTCTGCCTTTCTCCTTGTTCTTCCCTTCCCACAACAAAACTGAAAGTGGCTGAATGAAGTGGAGGAAGATCTTGCATTAGGCCCACTTTAGACTACCAGAACATGACTACTTATCATTACCTCAAAAAGTGCTTGCAATTTTTATTCGAGTCACATGCCGGAAGACAGGGCTGGACAAGTCAGAAGCAAATGTAGGAGCCAGTAATTTTTCTTGCGTGCCAGACATAAAAAAATAATTTGCTTACCCCTGTAATATTAACCAGTTCAATCTCTCACTTCATCTTAATTATTATCAAATCACATTCACTACTCTAGATACTTCATTTAACCTTTCCACTGGCGAGTTTTAATGACCAGGCGAACCCCTCTTGGCCGGGTTCTTTTTAAGGAAGAAGCACTTTTACAGATACATTTTTACTGATACTATCAACGGAATGCATATCGTCCCCTTAGCCCACTACGGGGTCGGGGATGAAGTGAGATTATATTTTTACTGATACCATCAATGGAATGCATATCATCCCCTTAGCCCAATACGGGGTCGCGGATGAAGTAAGATTTTATTTTTAAGCATATTTTTATGGCCAGATGCCCTTCCTGAAGTCAACCTCAGTTGAGAAGATGAATATGAAATTAATGATGGTGAATGAAACTGGGTAAGAAAGTGGAGGGAATCGGCTGTGGCTTATGAATAGGAACTGTCCCGGTATTTGCTTGGGAGTGCAAAAGGGAAAAAATTGTCAAGGCAGCTGACGGTCTGGTTCGAACGCACTCACCTGTCAAATGCACAGCTTGGCTTCAATGCCGTAGCATGTTAACACGCAAGGCTACTCTGCTCAGTGATATTATTACTGAAATATAATATAAAATGTCTGATCCAAGAACTGGTATTATCAAAATCATTAACATTTAGGGAAAAATAATTTTTTTGAGGAGGGAGTGACAATTTCGCATGAGATTCATCATTACTACTTCGTCTCGCACTTTTTTGTAGTTCTGTATCGCCCCCTATATATTATCCATGTTCATCATCAAAATATAGCTCTCCAGAATCACTGTTTATGAGGATACATTCACTTTCTATCAACAAGAGTTGAATATATACTTGAAGACTCCATGATGGCTACACGTTAGTGGGAAAGATTTTCCACTACAACGAAGCTGAATTAACACCAGATCACTTTCAAAACATGCAAAATGGAGTGGTATATCTGCCATACAGAATATCTTTGAGCATTTCCATGGAATTTCAAAGCATGACACTGTATCCCGTTCATGTATGGGATCGGTGGAGTACACTCTGCACCATAACGTATATATACAGGTTTGGCGGGAGAGGCACGGCGTTCATTGACACATATATATATATATATCGTATCAGTAAAATAGTCCAACTTTATGAATTAATATTGAAGTTACAACGAAGTAGGTCTCAGGGAAATTCTGGCTTGTTACAGGAGGCAAGGTCCTACCTACAAGAAATTTTTTAAATAGATGAATAATGGTTTTTTATTCAGAAAATGCATTTCAAAGTGCACATCACCTTACTGTTGATAGTCGTTGTCTTCAGCATCGCCTTTTGATGACCCGTGCTCCCAGTTCACCAGGCTGAACGGGGCTGGAACACGTTCTGGAAGTTGCCAATATTACGTTGAGATAAGGCCGGAACATCCAGGTTAGTTAGATATGGGTTGGAGTCTCGAACTTTCAATGTTCTGGATGATCTATGACGTTCTCCGATGATGTTGCGGGGTAATCACTCATCACATAACTTATACGAGTGTCCAGAATTACACCGTCCCCCGACACTTTGGTTTAACAGCACTCTTTCATTTAATATGGTTGGGATATGCAGTCAAATTCACCCTTAATCTTGTAGATAGAATTTATTTCACTAAAGATGAATATGCGGGTAGCATCGGGATTGGAAGAAAATAAAGAAATAAAGAAATAAGGAATAGTAATAATGAAACTAAAAATTGTTCACGCACTTGGCACATTTCATGGTGATTTTCCACATACTAAAGTAGCACTTGACATTGAAAGAAATGTATGACTGCTCTAAACTTTATCAAAGACACTGCTGTCAGTCATGAAACAACACTAAACACTTTGACAAAGAAATAAGGCTGAAATGAAAAGCACAGTTTGTAGTTAGGCGCACTTGACATTAAATAAAATATGTGACTGTTCGAGAGTTTATCAAAGACACTGCTGTCGGTCACGGACAAATAATTTACACACTGTTCACTTGACATAATACACAATTTTGAATTGGATAAAGAACACAGTTTGAGTTCGGAGTGAAACCTTGGTAGGTAGCACACGATTATGGTAATCACTTGCATTAACATATGTGAAAGTTCGAACACTTTCATAAACACTCTAAATCCCAATGAAATTATGCTGACTGAGATACTTCAAAATGTCACAGTTAATAGTATAATGTAGTAGTGTCACATTGAAATTAAATATGTTTGTTCAGATGCTAAGTTTCACACAAGCAACGTGGTAAAAAACTCAGTTCTACAAGAACAAAAGTAAGTTGCATCGAGAAGTTTCTACATGCGCACAGAATATAAGTCCGACTTGACTGTTGTCACCCAAGTCCAATAAACGACTTGTCATAATCAGAGTTCCAATATGCGCACAGATTATAAATTCAACTTGATTGATAGACTCAATGTCCATTATAAAGACTTTGTTATACATTAGAGTTCACACACGCACAGTTGATAAGTTCAACATGACTGTCAGTGTTGTAAGTCCCACATGAAGTCTTTGAATATTCAAAGGTATACTCTGTCAGCACTTCGATGAACACTTCAGCGTGGAGAGTCAGGCTGAACACCCAGCTATGACTGTCTGATCTGGGTAAAGTGAGCTCTCCTTATATTCAGTTCGGGGCTCCTACATCATCATATAACGTGATCCCTTGAGGCTGATTATCTCGCAAATCCCTCAACAGATTTCCTTGAGATTCACAATTTGGGACGTTTATGTTATCCTCCTCAGAATGCCGTATGGCTCAAGTCGCTGCGATTAATATTAGAGAAGTTTAGAATTTTTTTCAATGGAATGTTCGCGAAGGTGTGACGTTCATATCCAGAATATACCAGGCCATGCAGGCTACATGTGGTGTCAGGCGGTTAGTCTATATTGTCCCTGCAGCTACGTCGCACACACAGCTGTCGGCAGCTCGCCTGTTCGCTCCTCCAAACGTAAACAAATCAAATTCGCTCTGAACGTATAGTGTGATGATGAAGTATAATTAATAGCCAAAAAATTACGGCATGTACAGGTCGTAACCGGTACAGTATATATACGGGTTTGGCATTGAATGGGTTAATGGGCCCAAATGTACTAAGTCCAGAGCAGTTGTTATTACATAGTGTGCAGCACACAAGGAAAATAGTGAATAAAATCTAGTGCCAAGACCGGCAAAAATATAGAGGTCTAAGTTGTCGATGTAATGGTTAAGAGTGATCACGAGATATAGGCCTATCAAACGCTCATATTGATTCAAGTCAATGTTCAGGTGATACCACCGCTTATAACCGCTTCTAAACCTAATAATCTCTGTAATTATACACGCTGGAGAGACAACAACAACAAAAATAAATTATAAATTTTATTATGGAGTTATTTTAAATGCCACCAAATTAATGTTTTATGCGCTGCTATTTTCAGAGTAGAAATACATTCCAAAAATATAGTTTTTCTTCAGACTGGAGTTAAGCAGTTACAGTTTGAAAATATTAGGTGCCTAACATTTCTTTCCGTCACCATGACGTCCGAGGACCTGGGATTTCTCTAGCCCTGCCTGAAGATATAATGTTTTGGTTATTTTTAAAATGTATTTAAGTTGTTGAACATCTCAAGTCAGCCAGCTCCATTCTCTTCTGATAAAGTGTCCTTTTGCTTACAGTTAAAATGAAAGATGATGCAGCGGATTTACCAGCAACCGCAGAAGCAAGGCAAGAGCCTCCAGTACCGGTCGAGCCTCAAGATGTTCCTAAAGCAGTCGTGAAGGATCCAGTGGCACAGCGGGAGTCGAAGGAAATTGTGGCGCCAGCCGAGTCTAAGAGCACAGCACCGAACCAAGAAGTTACGGAGCCAGAGAAGAAGGAGGAGGCAAAGCTCGTAGACTAAGACGCCATTTCCAAAGAGGATGAGGAGTTGGCCGAAGCAGAAAAGAGGGCAGAGAATGACGCCCAGACGAAAGACGCTGAACTTCTGCATAAACTCGAGGAGCACGAAGAGCAACAAAGGAAATTGCTTCAAGAGCAGAAACAGATCCTTCAAGCGCTGCAAGAGCACAAGAAGGAGATAGAAAGGACTAAGAACCTCACAGTAGAACAAGTTAACAAAGTCATCGGCGGCGATGGTGCAAAGAAAGTCGGTGTTCCTTAACAAGTAGTCCTGGCCAAAGATAGTCAGCAGAAAATTGTTGTCCCAGAGAAAGCTAATGTTCCAGCCATGAACAATACAAATATTGACCAGAAAAAAGTTGTTACCCCAGGTAAAATTAAACTTCCTGAACAGAGATTCCTAGCCAGTAACAGTCCAAACATCCATCAAAATGAAGTTATCCCAGAAAAACTTAAATTTCCTGAACAGAGATTCCCACTCGAAGACAAACCCAGTATCTTACAAAATGAAGTTACCCCAGGAAAACCTAAAAGTCCAGAGCAGAGTTTGCCAGCTGAAAGCAATCCAAATAATTTACAAAGTGAAGTTATCCCAAGAAAACCTAAAAATCCAGAACAGAGATTCCCAGCCAAAGACAATCCAAACATGTCACAAAACAATGTTATCCCAGATAAAGTTAAAATTCCAGAACAGAGGTTCGCAGTCAAGAACATTCCAAGTATCATTCAACAGTAGAAAGCTCATATTGTTGAACAAGATGGCTTGGTCAAAGATGGTGTAATATTGCGCAGCAGAAAGTTATCCCGGAGTAAATCCACTTTCCAGTGCAGGAGACAAAAGTTTAGAAGGACGCTCTTCAGAATGTTGTTGGGAATGCAGTGGGGAACATGGAGGCGAACTGTCTTGAAACAATCTTGTGGACAGTGAGAGAACTTATCACAAGCAGGACTCGATAATGAAGTCGCCAAGGTGAAGGAGGGGAAACCAGGTGAGCAGTCTAATGCCACATTATATTTGACCCTACAGCTAAGACTCATAATCATATTTCCTTATTCAGATTGATCTCTGTATTCATGTGACATAAAAAATTTCCATTCTGTCCAGCTCCATGGCTAAATGGTTAGCGTGCTGGCCTTTGGTCACAGGGGTCCCGGGTTCGATTCCCTGCAGCATCGGGAATTTTAACTTTAATTGGTTAATTTTTCTGGCACGGGGGATGTATGTGTCGTTTTCATCATTTCATCCTCATCACGACACGCAGGTCGCCTCCGGGAGACAAATCAAAAGACCTGCATCTGGCAAGCTGAACTCCTCCTCGGACACTCCCGGCACTTAAAGCCATACGCCATTTCAATTTTTTTCCACTCTGCCATTCTACAAGAATATCCTCAGATTCTATCAAATAACTTAAAACATCCATAAATATGTACAATATTGTTAACGTTGCTTAAACTTGTCAATGATAGAGAGTTAGGTGATAATATGGACAAGTAATAACAGATAATGAATTTACAAGTATTAACACATTCTCTAGACTGCTGATGCTAAGTCAGTTGTCACCAATCACTATTTCTGGACTGTGGTCATGGAGAGACAAATGGAAAGTTTTGGGCATAGCATACTGTTGGCAGAGAGGGGAGGGGAAGCAGGGGAGTAACGAGTGGAACATTGTGGGTTCTTCCTATTGGATGTTATAATCTAGCATACTGTTCTGTGGAGTCAGGAGGAGGTTATAGGGGTGGAGCAAGTGGAGCATTCTGGAACATCCCTTCATCACTGGAAGGGAGGAGAAGGTTATTATGTATTTTATGTAATATGGATGAATGCAAGTTAATGATTTTAGGTAAATAAAATATGGAATTGAAATAGAGAGTATCTGTTAGATGTTAATATTATGATAAACCATACTCTAAAGGCTGTTAAGCGCTAAATTCAAGAGTAAGTGTTGTCCAGATATTATGTAGGTAGAGCGAAGAGAAGGCAATTTTTAAAGTATGTATGGTCATTTAGGTTGGTTACGTCAGCTATTTTTGTGATGTAAATTTTGATCACTCCTTTTATGTTCAAAGATTCAAGTATGGCTTCATTATTAACAAACTTTGTATTCATCATCATTTAGCATACTTTCATGCCATTGGAAGGGTGTATATTGCCCCCTATTTCCTGGGTAGTCTCAGCTAGTGAACGAGAGTCCCTGAGGTGGACCGTTCGTTAACTGGCGTCACTAATTTTTAAGGGCAGTTAAAAGGACAAGGACTGAAGACAATGGAAAAACAAACAACTTAAAAATAAGGTTTGACATTTATTGCTAATAGCACTCCTTTAAAGAAAAATTAAACAAAATTTTACAAACCAATCTTGAAGTCGTTATGCATTTTCTTCTCATAAGAATTCTGACTCTCTGGTCCTTCCACATTGAAGCCTGAAATACACTGAAATGTAAATAAAATTCAAAATTATCCTATATCTGGCTTGAGGAAAACAAAATTGATGAGGGCAAACCTCATCTTAACTTCTTTGAACCGTGAACTTAATAGAAACTGGCTATTGCGATAGCATATTTTCAACTCAGAAAAATAGAACATTTTTCTTAGTGAAAATATCTTTGAATGATAATAGCGTTGTGAAAATCTCACAAAATAATGCTGAAATATTTACATCATAATTTCATCTTAATTATGGATAGATTCCACTGATATTGAAAAATTTCCTAACAAAGAACTTGAATAATTTTCATTCTCGAGAATATTTTAATTGTTAATTTAAAACTTCACGAGCGTAATTATGACCTTAGAAAAGCATTCTTTCCATGAAAATCCTGCAAAATGTGATTGAAATTAATTTGTGACATTTATAAATTAACGTTACACAACACTATGGAAAATTTTACAATATTTAAAAAAAATTATAAACTTTGTTTATGTGAGATTGAAATAGATCGGGCCTATTCATTTTTAAATAGCACATCAATGTAGAACTTTACTTAAATAAACTATAAAATTCACCAAATATAATAAATTTCCACAAAATAAACTAGCACAAACAACGCCAGAAAAACCTGAGCCCACCATGGTGAACACATGGTTACGTTACAATCACATTTGAATAAATCACAAGAAAAAAATATTCCTAACTACTGCATTCACTCCACATTCACACATATGATACTAGAATTTTACTTATAGTTTTTTTAAATGAAATCTAGAATTTAAATTTAGGTTCTGATTTTTATCATAATCCTATCAATGGAATAGTTAGATGATAGTATTTGGTAAATTGTTACGTCTGACGATCAGTAACACGTGATTGAATATTGGCAATCACTTTTAAAAGAAAATAGCAGGATTAATACAATGTCAATCACATAAAAACTCAGCAATTTAATATTCAGAAGAACTTCCTCTTCTTCTTAAGACGCCGTCTCCAAGCGGAGGTTGACGATTCACGTAACTAGCTCTGATCTAGACAGCGCAGAATGGAATGCCACTTCTGAAGTATGGCAGTGCCATGATTGGAAGTCTTTCAGCCATGAATTTCATCTTTTCCCAGCAGATCTCTTCCCCTGTATCTTTCCTTCGATAATAAGCTGTAATAACTGATACCTCTCACCTCTCATGATATGTCCTAGGTATTGTGTTTACCTCTGTTTTATGGTGAGCAGTAGTGCTTTTTGCTTTTTCATCTGACTAAGGACCTCGACATTTGAGATTTTCATTATCCAAGATATCCACAAGAGATTGAGATTCAGGTACATTTCAAAGGCATCAATACGTTTTTCTATGACTGTATTCAGAGTCCAGATTTCACATCCATATAGTAGAACTGTCAACAATTATCATGCACATCATTAAGGTTAAATGTCAATGTCACCGGACACGTGGTACGTGTGTCACGTTAAATTGTTATTTTTGCTAAATCTCATAAATATTAATTAACCCGTGCTCAAAATTTGCAGAATGCATGGTAACCCAATACACATGCTTCTCCAAATAATCCACAAATTAATCCCACAGGAATACTGTATTCCAGGCTCATACTGCAATTGCTCAACAGAGCATACATTAAATATCTCGCAAGAACAGCAAATATTATTTATCGCTTTATTTTAACCTGGCCTTAAATTTTAATATTATCATTGTTATTATTATTATTATTATTATTATTATTATTATTATTATTATTATTATTATTATTATTATTATTATCATTATTAATGGTGATTTTTAGTCCTACCACAAATCTGAATTTAACACTGAATTCGATGACACTGACCTGCATAAATCCACAGTAATGCATAAGATGAAATGCACACTGAAATACGTCATATAAGACACAAAGTAAATTTGTCCCACACGAGTTCACAAATCTAGAATTGTTTAATTAAATTACATTTTATCCGAAAGGTCCATTACTTTGAAACATTATGTTTGAACATTTGCATGGGAGTTAGAAATAATCTTGGAAGACATTCAACAGCAAACTACACTAATAGAATCCAAATAACATTCACACTCAATGTAACAACACTACCATGACACCAGAAGAATGAAGTATGAAAATATTGCAAAATTGCACTGATCTAATATAAATACTAATACAAATGAAGAGGCACATACTACTTCTGCATAGATGGACAGTAATAATGTTACGAAAGTTTACTTAAATTTGTGATAAGACTCGATCTCTTCCCAGGTGGCTGAGTCTGTTCACATGTCGCAGGTCGTCCTGGTCGCTTTCTCCTTCATGTTAGAATGTGCCTACATTTATCACAACAGGATGACAGCAAAGTCCATTTTCCTAGGTGAATTATTTGCTCCTCTTAAAGATAGGCGTAGATGGTTATTGTGAATTGTAGAGGTCCTCCTCTTTCTTGAAGTTCTGATGGTGTCTGAAGCTGACACAAACAGCTTTAGAAAATTTATCAAGTATGACTACGTCGAATAAATAGCTTGATGAACACACTTAAGGGGACTTGGGACACATTTTTTTCGGTAAATGGATGAAATTGTCGGAATTTGAATTCTGGCATAAATAAATTATATCAACCTTGCTCTACATAACAAAAGTGGTTTTGTGCCGCTGTGACTATTTTTTACGTAGTTACGGCCGTTTTTAAGTGGCTCTGCACGGTCATTTGATTCTCCACCACGCCCCCTTTTCTCTGTATGCTCGGCTATCCGTGTCCCTTCTGTTACCATTAATTTCCTCTTTTCAGTAGCATTAAGATGACACAATTTTTGAATATTGGAATATATACTGCCATCTGTTGGCTATGTTATGAACTACTTCAACCTATAATTTAGTCAACATAAATCTTTATTTTAGAACATGTTTATAATTATATCCATTCTAGTGACATGTTTGACTTGAAAAATTCTATGTGTTTATAGAAGTAGTATTTTAATATGTTTGAGAGTTATAACCAAATGCATATATTTAATAAGTTAGTGGACAGCCTGACATCAGCCTATACACTTCCTTGTTTACTATTGGGTTTGTTTTGGTCAGTTTCGTGAATTGCAAGCAAGGTTGCGGGAAATTGTTAGTGAATATTATATCAAATCATGAGGAAGTAGATCCATCCAATGTTGGTAAACAAGTGCTTGACATTGCTGTATCATTTGATGGAACATGGCACAAGCGTGGCCATACATCTTTCTATGGCATTGGCATAGTGATTGACATTCTGAGTGGATTAGTTATAGATTACCATGTGTTATCTAAATATTGTCACATGTGTGTTGTAACTGCTCATGAACTGGGTGATGATTCTCCAGAATATAATGTATGGCTGGAAGGTCATAAAACATGTGGGGAAATGCTCCAGGAATTATGAGGGATCATCTGTAGCAGGGCAAGTATTTGCAGCTGATATTTTATGGAAAAGATCAGTGGAAGAATGTGGCATGCGCTACACAACTGTGCTTTTTGATGGGGATGCCAAAACACTTCTCCACCTTTCAAATGAAGCAGTATATTGACCAGATGTACAATTGAAGAAAGAAGAGTGCAAAAAGGATGGGGACCAGTTTGAGGAATTTGGTGAAAGAATAGAAAGTAAAAGGAACTACACTTGGTGGAAGGGGTCCTGGAAGTTTGAAAGAAGCAACTGTTGTGAAGCTCACAAATTATTATAGGCAGGCAATATGTCCAAATATTCCCTCAGTAGATAATATGAAATCTGCAATATATGCCTCATTACCGGTATACCATTACTCCTCCACAGATGAAGATCCTAAGCATAAGAAATGCCTCTGAGGACCTGAATCATGGTGCTTCTATAACAAGAGTATCGCAACAGGACAAACCCCTCAAAACCCACAAAAAATGTCAGTTTAATTCACAACTGCAATGCTGCTGAAAATTGTGCCTGTATACAAAGGCTGGCATCAACAGAACTTCTGTCTAGATGTTGTAGAGGGGCTACTCAAAATTCCAATGAAAGTCTTCATGCATGTATATGGAAAAAGTGCCCAAAAGAGACCTTTGTGTCCTCAAAAAGACTTGGAATAGCTGTTTCTAATGCAATTTCAGAATACAACATGTGATGCAGTGCAACACAAGAAATGAAAATGGCTGTAAGGAATTATAAACTTTCACCAGTATCCACCAAACTTGCCACACAGAGATGAAAGAAGAAAATTTGACAGTCAGCGGTCAGTCACCCAGCAAAAGAAAACAGCCAGGAAAAGACTGAAAATCCTCAAGGTGCACAGGGAGGAAGCCAAAAAGAAACAGGAGGGTAGGAGGTATAGTGCTAGTGAATTTTAAGAGATTTGGAAAGGCCATTATGAAAATTTTTAATGGTTTTAGAACTAAAATTCATTTAACTCAAAACACCATTTTTTGTAACCTGAAGTGTTCCATGCGGGTCAAATCTAAACCTATATTTACCAAAGTTTGTGTGTACCTTCTATGTGACCTAACAAAGAAATTGTAGGATGGATTTTGCATTCTTCTTCAATATACTCATTTTATGAGGCAAAATGTACAGAAAATTAGTGGAAAATTACATGAAATAAAATTAAAAATTTGAAACAGGAGTTAATTGATCAACATAGGGTGAATCAAAAATTCCATCCTAGAGTTTTTTTATGTTATAAGGAAGAATCATTTCACAAGTTTTCAAACTCTCAGGTAAAAATCCATCCCGCAGGGAACTTTTTGAAAGTTGCCTGTTTTGCGAGTGTCATAAACACAAAGTACACCCTATCTCATAAACTAATAAGGATATTCAGCTGAAATTAAGATATATTCTTTCTATAGTAGTCCTACATATTCCATAAAAATTTCATTGTGATTGCTCAAAAATTGTGGAAAATAAGAAAATGTGTCCCAAGTTCCCTTAACTTGAAGCTCACAAAAATCTGCAGCAATACAGAACCACAATTAAAGAGAGATTTTATGCATTTTTCTCGAGCTTATATTCCCTCGGCTGTGGAGGTGTGGCACATTCCTGACAAACATAATTGGTTTTTCTTGATGTTCTGTGATAGGCTGTAATTCTTTCCAGAAATTACTGGGCTCCGAGTGAGTTTTGACACGCGCAAGTACATGCGGAAGCAACCTTGAAAAATTCCTGGCTGGTCACGTGACTACCATGTGTTTATTGATCGTCAGGCTGGAATAATCAATAGTCTGCACACTCCCCAAAACTGGTCAAACCATTTCTCTGAATGAGAACACACCCATTCACAAATAAAACTTCACACTGCACTCCCAATGAAATAATGTTGTTAGCCATTAAGAATGCATAATCTTCTTTTCCTACCGCTTTTTCCACGCGTGTGCGGTCGCGGGTGCAAACTGCGTCTCACATGTGGATTAGCTCTGTTTTACGGCCGGATGACCTTCCTGCCGCCTACCCTATAGAGAGGGATGTAATCAATATTGCGTGTTTCTGTGGTGGTTGGTAGTGTAGTGTGTAGTGTGAATATCAAGAAGAGAGTGTTGGGATGGACACAAATATCCAGTCCCCAAGCCAGAAGAATTAATCAGAAGAGATTAAAATCCCCTACCCAGCCGGGAATCAAACCCGGGACTCTCTGAACTGAAGGCCAGTACACTGACCATTCAGCCAACGAGTCGGACTTTAAGAACACGTAATAAAAATGCTTATTTGAGCCACATTTGAAGGGTACAATATAGCACATAAGCCTCTCCATCGTTTCCTCTCATCCCACCAGCTTTGTTCGAGTCTTCTCCTCTCTTTACTCTCTTCAACCATCTTGTCTCTCAGTCTTCCACTCATCTACTTGCTGCCAATTCCAATCTAGTGCACTCTTCTTGGTATATGAACCTGACCTGCCCGAACTTGTCTCTATTCTCTCTTGTAGTTTAGTTTATTGCCTTTCTTACATGGCGAGGCTCAGACTATGAAGCCTGCTATTATGCCAAACTATATTATGCAACACAATTATTCAGTTTATAGAATAATGTAAATGCATAGGCAAGTCAGTAAATATCTGCAATTTTGCTCTAATCATATTCAGGTTGGCTCTATGGCATTGTATGCTCACCAGCTGTTAGATGGCAAATTGTCTACATCTTGGTTTGAATACTTCAAAATGCAAAGCAATTACATTTTCACGCAAGTTGGACCAGTAAATTACCCTTACCATTTATGCAATAACCAAATAGCTCGTGTGAATGAAATAAATGATCATGGTGTGACACTTTCAAACCACTACGGTCTTTCCTTCAAGAAGCTTTTAGACAATATTTCTAGGAAAGGGTTTAAATTACTTGGCTTTCTGAAAAGAAATTGTGCCAAATTTGTTTCTCTAGAACTCTAATAATTTTGCTTTGCACTCTAATCAGGCCATCGTTAGAATACTGTTGCGAGGTGTGGCTGCCTTCTCAGCAGTATTTAATACAAATCTTGGAAAGGGTCCATGTACGGTTCATGAAATGGATCAGCTACAAGGGTTTGGGTATTTCTCTCTCTTTGTCTGATTACGAGTCTTTTTGTGAGACTATGAACATGAGGACATTGCACTCACGCTGCAGATGTGCCAATGCCCTCTTTCTTTATAAGTGTCTGACTAACAGAGTGGATTGCTCAACATTACTGGAGCTGATTCCATTACATGTTCCTCGTCGCAATACTAGGCAAAGGTATATTTTTCATCTGCCTAAAGTGAGAACTGCGGCTCGGGCTAACCCATGGCTTGTGAGGGCACTAACATCACTGAATGAGGTGGGTAAATGAGTGGACCTTTTCCACTCACCCCCGCCTAAAATCAGACATGCCCTAATGACCTCACGAATGTAAGGCCTTATATGTAAGATATGTAAATGTTACTAGATATAGTTTAATAATGTCAATTATTTAAGGAGATTGAGTTTTATTTAAAGGTTTTGTAAATATGCATATAAAAATGGTCTCTAGATTTACTTTGAATTTGGTTTTTATTTTAGGAAATTAGTGTTATTTACTTAAGGTGTATTTGTTGTATATTATGTTTTATTCAATCATCTTTAATTGGGGATATAACCTGTTGATGATAAATAAATCTATTCTATTCTATTCTATTCTGTGGTAGGTTTCAGCATTATCATACCAGTACAGCTTGTGCTGTTGTGACGTAAAGACGCCCGCGCCACACTCTGCTTGCACCAAGGAAGAGCAGCATTCCGTAATCCGTTCTTTGTGGTCTGAGGATGTACCAGGAGCAGAAAATCATAGAAGACTTTCAGCACAATACAGGAACATTGTTTTGCTACAGTGAAGTGTTTACCAGTGGAATAAACAGTTCAAAAGGGATTGCACAAGCGTGAAGGATGAGGAAAGGTCCAGGCGTCCATATGCAGCCATAACTGATGCCAATATTGAACAAGTGTGCGATATGATCCTGAATAACAGATGAGTGACTGTTCTATGAACTTCCACTCCTGGTACATCCTCAGACCACAAAATACTTATTACGGAACACTTTTTTTTCTTGATGCAAACAGAGTGTGCTGTGGTCATTTTTACGTCGCAACAGTGCAAGCTGTACTCATCTGATAACGCTGAACCCTACCACAGATATAGACAATGGTGCCATCTAGTGGCTAGTGAACACCATATAGCCAACCATATAGCCATATAGCCAACCTAAAGACAATTAGAGCGGAATTGCAGACTCTTTCTGACTTGTCTTCGTAGTATACATATTGTGGTTGTCGTTGGCCGATACTCGTGTCCGAGTTTTCGTTTCTCGCCTGCAGTTCTGTAATCCTTAGTCTACACAGTGAAGGTGGTGCTGATGGTTTATCAGAAAAATTCTTGCATAAAACATGCAGCCAAACATATTGTATCCAATGGAAGGTGGGGGACGTGACAGTGTTTGACATGGCTTCTTTCCCTGGTGAGTTTCCTCTTCCTGTCTTTGATGTTCCTGCTCAAACTGTGCGACTGCAGCTGAGATGGTAGCACGCCAGCGAGGGCGATCCAATGTGAGAGTATGCCAAGTATATAGGTTTATATCTACTCTTCTCATGGTCTGCTTAAGTTGGTCTTCATATCGCTTCAGAGGACTACCACGAGTCCTGTTGCCAGTGATGAGTTCACCATACAGGATTTGCTGAGGGAGTTCGTTTTCACTCATACGATGGATATGGCCTGCCCATCTAAGCCGTTGACCAACGATGGTGGCTTTGATACTATTTAGCTTTGTTTTCTTGAGAACATATAATCATTAGTTAAACATCATATTTCTAAATATCACTAAAATGAATTTACTTAACCTCTGTAATTTTGTATCCTTATTGATAATTAATAACTAATTATTAGGTTGTTAGTACTTTAGTGAGATGTACTTTCTACAGATTTGGGTTCCACGTTAAGCACTTCCTTTTAAATAGCCTTGGATTGCCTATGCCTCTAATTTCGGCTGGGACTGATTTCCAGGAACGTATGGTAGAGGTATAAATGAGTTGTTGTACGAGTTACTATGATTAATGGGAATGGACAAGAGGGATCGTGTGGATGACCTTAAGGGAGCTCTATCAGAAGGTGCTGGTACCGTATTAAAAGTCCATTTTGCTTGTTTGCAGTACACTGTGGAGAAGGAAAACAGCGTGCTATTTACATTGTTTGGTCAATCTTACCCATGACAGCTGAGAGAGGGAAGTGCTAATATGAGTTTGGACTGGGATATTTAATATGAATTGAGCACAAGCATTGTAAGCTCGCTGTAGTTGATATGAAAGTGTTTTGCTCATACTATCATAAACTACATCTCTGAAATCAAATACTGGGAATATTAGACTCTGAACTAATAGTTTTCTTGTGTTTCTTAGAAGGAAGTCTCTCATCCTTTTTGCAGAATGTAATGAATAGGTTCCTTTTGGGGATCTTTGACGAATCTTTGTGACATTGTTTCGACCAATTTAAATATTTATTGATCATTACTCCAAGGTTCTTTACATGATCACAATGTTTTTGGGATTCCAGTGGGTATAGATGTGTTTTGTATTTTAACATGTGATTTATAAGTACCAATTATTATGACCTGTGATTTTGATGCGTTCACTTTCACCATGTCTGCTAGTCCACTGTTTAACATTTGCTAAGTCTTCGTTTAACTTAGTGATTGAATTGTTTAAATCATTAGGCTTTATGTGAATGTATAATTGGATTTTATCTGCATAGGTGATATTAACAGTGGTCAACATCTCACATAAGACGTTCATGTACTATGAGAACAGAAGAGGCAACTCCACCCTGTGCCAAGCCCGCCTTAGTGGTTTGCAATGATGATGTATCGTTTGCCACTGATACCCGCTACTGATGACCACTAAGATAGACAAAAGAGTGACTGAATGGGTGGCTATATTTCTAGAAAATAGACCTCGCAGAATTAGAGTAGGCAAAGATTTATCTGACCCAGTAAGAATTAACAGGGGAATTCCTCAAGGCAGTATTATTGGACCTTTATGTTTTCTTATATATATTATATGAGTTAACTCCTCTGATGAGGTTGACGTCAGGAAGGGCATCCGGTCATAAAAAACCGCCACGACAAATTCATCTCACCTCATACCCGACCCCGTAGGGAAACGGGACAAGGGTTGGACAAACATATATATTATATGAGTAGAAAAGTGGAATCAGCTGGCGAGTTGGCCGTGCGTTAGGGGTGTGCAGCTGTGATCTTGCATCCGGGAGATAGTGGGTTTGAGCCCCACTGTCGGCAAATCTGAAGATGGTTTTCGTGGTTTCCCATTTTCACACCAGGAAAATACTGGAGCTGTACCTTAAATAAGGCCACAGCTGCTTCCTTCCCACTCCTAAGCTTTTCCCATCCCATCATCACCATCAGACCTATCTGTGTCGGTGTGACGTAAAACTAATTGTAAAAAAATATATATAATCAGAGACAAGGCTTTTTGAGGATGCTGTTGTTTTGTCTACAGTAATAAATAACTTACAAGATTGTGAGCAACTGCAAAATGACCTTGATAATTTTGTGAGATAGACAGTAGGCAATGGTATGATCATAAACGGCTTAAAAGTCAGGTTACGAGTCTCCAAATAGGAAAATTTCTCCCAGTTTTAATTACTGCATTGATGGGGTGAAGGTTCCTTCTGGGGATCATTGTAAGTACATACGCTTTAATATAAAGAAAGATCGTCATTGAGGTAATCACATAAATGGGGTCCTAAATAAAGTGTACACATACTTGCATGTGGTTAAAAGGGTATTTAGGGGTTGTAGTAAGGATGTTGGTGTAGGGATGTGGTGACTCCATCGTCCAGTGGCTAACCACAGCAATTAGCCTCCCGAGTATTGGCGGGTAAACCATAAACCTTTCTGACATGAGGCAATGCATGTCAGGCACTGACCAGCTAGTCCATAACAAAATATTAACGCAAAGATCCATGATAGGCCTAGCAAGCCAGTGGTAGCTTATTAACATCGCTTTCAACAATCAAGCGAGCCTCAGATCAAATGTAAGACCAATACCAAATGTGACAAGGCCTTTGTGCAGATATGTCAGGTATGACGGCCAAAATGGCTCTGATGATAGACAAATCTGTTCACAGAAAAATATAAGAATTGGGACTATTAACGTAGCACCCTTAGAAGAGGATGCAGGAATTCAAGAATCACACAAATAATGACGGAAAGAAACAGACCGATAATGGAACTAAGCGAAATAAGAAAAAAAAGCGAGTGGTAATAAGATGCTGGAGAGGGGATATAAAATGTGGTGATCAGAAGGAGATAAAAGAAAAAAATGTTGTTGCAATAATAGGGGCTAATGAACTAGCCAACAAAATACTCATGTGGGTTATGTTTGTAAGTTCAGTTGACAATGGAAAGAAATATGCTTGACAAAATCCAGGTTTATGCTCCTCAAATAGCTTGTGAAATAGATGAAAAGGAAGAGTTCATCACTAAACTGGGGGAAGCTGTAACATCGAACAAGACTGCGATTATAGGAGACTATACGAGACTTCAATGCTAGAGTTGGGAATGATAGAGGAGGATATGAAACAGTTATAGGAAGCCACAGAGAAGATCATAGAATGATGAAGAGGAGATTTTATTAGACATGTGTGTGAGAAATACTGTATAATCCTGAATACCACCCGCCACCGAATAAGACCCATACTGTAAATTTGAGACGGCAAATTACAGAAAAAAATTAAATCAAATAACTTACATATCTATTTAATTTTCTTCAAATATACCACAAATATAAATTCAGGCGGCTAACAATTAATAAAATCATTACAAAAAATCTTGCCTAATACTAGATTATTAGGAATGCGCGCCCATGCGGTCTTGATCCAGCTGCATATTAGTACCACTTCAGGCCTCTTCACTTGTCCGGTTGGTGTTAGCGCGTGATCATCATCAGACATCCATTTGGTGTACAACTGTTTCATTGCGGTTTTGAAAGGCCAGTTCATGCACACATCCAACACCTGTAAAATAGAAGTGAGTCCTCTGGGAATTATTGCAAGATCGGTTTTTCCTTTCCTCATCATATCTTTTACGGCATCAGCTGTATGTCCTCGGTACCCGTCCAACACAAGCATGTTTTGTTTTTGTAACAAAGCTACCGGGCGACGTTGCCAAACGCACTTTACCCAGTCCTCAACTAATGCACTGTCCATCCAGCCGGACTCATGTGTTCGAACAATAACACCGGACAGCAAGTTTCCCTTTTCGAAGTGTTTTCCTTTTCAGAACCGCATATGGAGGGAGTTTGGTTTCATCCGCTAATACACACAACATTACCGTGCATCGTTGCTTTTCTTTACCACCTGTTCTGATGGTTACACTTTTAGAACCCTTCGTATCCACTGTATTTTCCAACGGCATTTCAAAATAGACAGGTGTCTGGTCAGCATTCCCAATTTGCGAAAGCAAATAAGAATTTTGCTTCCTTACACGAATAGGTGTGACGCTGAAAGGCTGTCAATTTTTCTTCATACGCCTCGGGGAGACATTGTGAAATAGACGTATGTCTCCGAATGCACAATCCCTTTCTCCTATAAAAGTTTTGGATCCATCCACGGCTTGCAGTAAAACCCTGTGTTTTGAGTTCTTTTGAGATCTCTAGTGCTTTCAGTTGACACATTTCACTAGAAATACCATATACTAACTCAGGTTTTCTATCACAAATTTGTGGAGTTGTTCTTCAATTTCTGGAAACACTGCGCTCTGCCCGCGGAATGCTCTGCGATTGCCGTTACTTTTTAGAATTTTTTCCTTCTTCCGACAATCATGAATCCACTATTCTGCCAACAGCATGATTTCCTTGTATTTCAGCTTCTCTTACAACTTTATGTTTCTCACGCACAGTAAATGACCGCAGATGCCGTTTTGAATCCATCGCTTACTAACAAGACAGCACTTTCACGGGACAGATACGGAACTCGAATGTGAGCGGAGTAGACTTCCATAACCAACAATCTCGACTTTCGCAAAGTAGGATATCCCGCGAGATCAGCTATTCGTGCACCCAGCATGCCAGCAACACTTGTGAAACAAATGACGATCAAGCATCCGCAGCAGTGGCTTTCATATTTACTCCATATTTACCCATATTCTTTGATTTACCGTATTCTTTATCTTACATTTCGTGTTTACATGTCACTGTAACCTTATTGAGAAAAAATTGATCTTCTTTTCTAGAACACAACTAAAACACAATAAGACCTGAATACTAGTTTAAATATGGTGTATTGAGTACGGTAACCATATTCAAATCTATTTCAATAGGTACTCCATGTAAACGTAGTAAATATTTACGAGAATGAATGGCTTGATTACGACCCGCACCCAAGATTTAGAACCAATATTTTGGGGAAAAAATTACGCGTGGTATTTGAGATTATGCGGTAGTGGATCATTGGTAATGGACGGTATAAGAAAAGAGATAATCACAAGTTTACCAGATACAGTTGGAACTTGCAACAGAAATCCATAATTGATTATATAACAATAATGGAGGAAATCAGAAGTTGCTTGACAGATGTGAAGGTCATACCAAGCATTAATCTTGATGGTGACCACAGACTATTGGTGGGGACATTGTTGAAATTCAGAAGAGGTAAATATTGGGGGATAAGACAGGCAAAAATCAAATGCTGGAAACTAAAAGATAGAGAAATCCAAGAGATATATAGAGAAAAGATTAATACTCAACTTCCTAAAGATGAGAGGAAGAATTTTGAGGAAGGATGGAAAACGTTCAAACAGGCTGTAGTCAAAGCAGCAGAAGAAACCTGTGTAAGAACATCAACAAATGTCAGACACAAAGAAACTCCATGGTGGAATGAGAGAATTGCAGATGCAGTCAAGAAGAGGAATAATGCATGGAGAGAACGGCTCAGAAACAGAACGGAACATAATAGAGACAAATGGAAATGACTAAGCAGAGCAGCAAGGAAAATGATAGCATTGGCTAAAAAGATGTCCTGGGCAAAATGTACAAAGGAGATAGAAGAGAATGACAAGAAAATATTATACCACATATTAGGTAACAGAAGGAAGCAAAAAGAAAATACATCAAAAGTCATCAACAAAGATGGAAAACCTGTGTGGGAAGAAAAAGTTTTGAAAGTATGGACAGAACACAAATAAAACAGTTGACAGCGTGCAAGCATGTCACTTCAATATGGAGTCCGACTCGTTGGCTGAATGGTCAGTGTACTGGCCTTCGGTTCAGAGGGTCCCGGGTTCGATTCCCGGCCGGGTCGGGGATTTTAACCTTCATTGGTTAATTCGAATGGCCCGGGGGCTGGGTGTTTGTGCTGTCCCCAACATCCCTGCAACTCATACACCACACACAACACTATCCTCCACCACAATAACACGCAGTTACCTACACATGGCAGATGCCGCCCACCCTCGTCGGAGGGTCTGCCTTCCAAGGGCTGCACTCGGCTAGAAATAGCCACACGAAATTATATATATATATATATACTTCAATATGGAGACTGCATTTTACCGCATGTCATGAAGTCACAAGTATATTCCTTGCTGCACCGTAACTTGTCAACCAATAACTTCCAAACAATAACTAACTGAGCAGTAACTAACAGTAACTAACTTCTCCGTCAAGATCGTCTCTTTATATATATCTGGCCAGGTTTCCAGAATGATACGTTACAAAAAACTACCTTCTTGAATATTCCAGAGTGTCCAATACATAGATTACAATGTATAGAATATTCTCAATTGTGTTCATGCATATTACCATTCTGGATGTTACAGTGTGTTTTACAATTATGGATTACAATGTATACAGGTAAGAATAAATTTTAATATTAACTTACAGATATTTACATTAACTGAACTGATATCAATGTCTACGTGCAACACGTGTTTTCATGACATAACCTCACACTCAATACGATCTTTCAAGTACATAAATAATACAATACTAATACTAAATGGATGAACACTTCATAGCTATAAATATAAGTAATAATAATAATAATAATAATAATAATAATAATAATAATAATAATAATAATAATAATAATAATAATAATAATAATAATAATAACCATATCATAAAAATGATGATAATATTCACGACTGTAAAATAGTAATAATAATCAAAATAATTAGAGCTCGTTACTTGTATTAGTTACCCATGGGTGAGAGAATATTGTTTTCAAGTTATACCTGTCATCGCACTTGCGTCAAAAAGCTTCCCCAATGTCATGATATGTCATCAACCTACTGTGTCCTTGGAGGGGTCTAGTGGCAACTGATGCGGTTTTAAGTGAATTTAAGTGAATGGGAGATTGTGTGAAATTAGGTTAGAACATAAGTAGATCTATCTTCTGTTCCCACTTCTCTGCCGGGCTCAACCCTCCCCACCTATTTTAATTATTTTTACCTCTTTAAATTAGTTTTGTTTTAAGCATAACAAAGGTACTATTTTAAGATTGCTTTTGAGAAGAAGATAATTCTATGTAATTTAAACCTAAGCAATGCTATATAGCTGAAGATCATTTCTAAGGAATGAATCATTTTACAAATAATTCATCTGTTTAAAGGAAATACATAAGGTAAAAGGACCAGTAGATGACAGTGGACCAGTAGATGGCACTTCCAGATGTTAAACCAATTCTTAAGCTTGTAAGGGAAGTTATAATCGTTTTCAATCAATAGTTCCCTTCTATGATTCCAGAGTGCAGCATATGAAATAAAGTGAAATATATTAGTACCTTCTCCATATTTCCAAGGAGGTTTTATAAAGAGCCGTATGAGCATTAGATGTAAAAATGGCGTCTGCTTAAAGTTAGTGTTAACGAGGAAGTAACAATACAGATATGTTGCTGGGCAGGGTTTTGTTGTACCTTGGTCATTTGATTCATTTTTACCAAATACATTCTTTGGGGAGTGTAATATTAACATATTCGGAAGTTATAACTACGACTGAAGAAATATATTGTTAGTGTCATCTATTGGTCCCTAATATAGCTAGTGGACTAGTAGTTGGCAGGGTATGCCATCTTCTCAACCCGTCCACAAGACCTCATAGGTCTAGTAGTTGACATGACAGCCTGAATGTGTATACTTCAATGTGATAGCAAATTCTGGTGAATACAGTAGTTCATATCAATCCCTAATTGGTAAATTATATTGTAGGAAGGAAAGGAAAACTTAAAGGTGATGGAATATTACATTAATGATAAGTAGCAGTCTATGTACGCCTATAAATCATGACACGGTTATACGAACACTTAGGACAGAAGGTATGGCCTGTTTTGATCTATTTAACTTCAGTCGGAATTAACAGAATTTGTTAAACGTTATCAAATTTAGGTACATGTGTGTTTAAGTGCATTCCATATATACATTTCTGATAAAGTAATGTTATAGCTCAGTTGCTACAGTTTGTTGAAGGTATGTTCAATTTGCAGGTCATGCTCTGAGCTAAACATTGCTTTTGTTATTAATTTCAGAGTCCTGTATCTATCTTATCATGCCTGCCAGGGGGAAAGGATCACTTTTTAAATACTCCTTGGAGTCAATGCAAAATGCCATCGAAGCAGTTAAGAAGGACACACCATATACCACTGCAGCTACTTGACTTTGTGTTCCACGTGTAACATTGATGAACATTTGCAAAAAAATGCAAGAGTGAACAAACGCCTTTCAGAAGAAAAATGGACCCACCAAGTGTTCTAAATGAAGAATGACTGGATAGTGAAAATGGGAAAAGCTGGTTTCCCAATAACAAAAAACCGAACGCTTAGTGAGCGTGCAACGATTAGTGCACGAATTAAAGCATGACAATCCGTTTACTGATGGTAAACCTAGCAAATCCTGGTACACATCATTCATGAAGAGGCACCAGGAATTAAGCATACGCATCCAAAGCATCCAAACGCCATTGATTTTTCTAAGATTCCTTCCACTGAAGGGAAGGAAGAAGTCTGAGTGTTTCAGCAACCCAGCAGCATGTGGCATGAATACCAAGTAGCCATAGAAGTAATGGAAGAACAAATTGGTGGAAGTAAAATTGAATACTTCAAGCAGAAGAAAAACTGTAGCAGCTGGATAGAAGTCATTAAAGAAGAGGACAGAAACTTATTTTTATTGTGGAAGAAGTTGGTGGAAACTGTTGAAGTCCACTCACCTCCCATGATGAACAGCCCATTAGTAATCTATAAGGACATACCAGTGCTTGATCCCACACCTACTGTCATGAATCAAGTTCTATTCTGGCAGTTGCAAAGGAAAACACAGCACATATACCTCATAATGAACTGTCATTGTCAGAGGTTTCTCCTTCCACAACTCAGTCACCAACTCAAGGATCATCATCAGATCTTCAGCCCATCCCCTCAACATCAACACAGAATCTATATCCAACTGAAAATATTTCAATCACTCCAACACTGCAACCTTCACTTGAGGACAATAGGTATCATCATACCAATGCTACTGGTGCAGAATGCTCCACAAGCAATGTCCCTTCTCCCTTCAAACGAGCGTTATTTTACCCTAAAGAACTACCTTCAACAACACCAAAAAGAAAGAAAAAATTCCAAGTGTTGTGGTATCAAAAGATTGGCAGTTATTCCAGGAAAGGAAGCAAAAAGCAAAAGATGAAGCAGAGAGATTGAAAGGAGAAAGAACAACTATAAAGAAAAAAATGTGCTGAATTAGAAATGAAAAAACCAAGAAGGGGCTTAAGTTGACTGAAATTCCAGAAAATGACAGTGAATCAGAAGAACGTGTTTTGACAAGTGCCCCAACGAATTTACGTAAGGGAGCTTACGTGATGTGATTATGAGGGTGAATATTATTCTGGAATTATTTAGAAGTTAGATACAAATCGGGCATATATCAAAGTAATGGCCGTGGCAGGAATTAATGCATGGAAGTGGGCAAAATTTGACGATGTGTGTTGGTATGATAAGGAAGATATAAAGGAAGTGATTTCAAGCCCCAAATTGTACACTAACAGAGGACACTATCGAATATCAGAAATTAATAAATATCGCACATTTTAAGATATCCGGTTCAATGATATAACCTTGTTTCAGTATTGCTTTGTATTCCCTTTATTTGAAGTTTTCTATATATGAATAATGAAAAGTTTGTGGGTTAGTAACTTTTTATAAACAAACTGTCAACAACTGGTGTCATGATGTGTCAACTACTGGCGCAATGGCTAAAGACAGATGCCATCTACTGGTGACTTGTCATACCTGTTTTTCTTGTTCGATTTTATAGTTGGGAAAGAATCCATTTATTACTTTCATTATATTTTTATGTAAAGGGATTACTGAAGTAAACAAATCAATAATAATTTTAATAGTTCACTCTACATGAAATTCAATATGAATATTTGTGTCTGAAATTTCCCTTAAAGTGTCATCTACTGGTCCCATTTCAAACAGGTGGAATTTTACTTTTATTGATTTAATGTCTTCTGCAGGCATAGGTTTTGTCTTAGGCCACAGAGATGCACTCTGTAAAGATGTGGACCACGGTGAATTCGGCACCACAAGGATACACTCGGGGTATCTTCCCTCTAGTAGGTCAGAATGCCTAAATCTTCCATGATCTATCCTCAGCCTATGTGAAATTATAGCCTCTCTCCGTGAAGGCTAGAAAGAGAATGCTACATGGCAGTTGTCTTCTTAATTGCTCTTAGCTTGTTGGGAGTTTGGTTTGCTAGCAACTCAGATTATTAGGACCCAAGATGATTCGATGTAGCTGAGAACATATATCCCTAGCAGGTATATTCATACCTCTATGCATTAAAATATACCACTTGTTTGATAGCCTGATCGGCAGCTTCATTCCCCGCAATCTCCACATGGCCTGGAAGCCTCATGAAAGTGATTCTGGTGCCAGCTTTGCACAACTTGGCTAGAACGTCATGAATCTGTTGCAACGGGGGATGTTTAAGGAGACAGGTAACAACAGACTGCAGAGAAATGAATGAGTCCATACACATACGAAAGTGGTCTTGTTTGTGATTCAGCACAAACTCTAGAGCTTCTAAGATGGCAAAGATCTTCACAATACACACGGCCAGGCTGAGTGGCTCAGGCTGGCCTTCTGACCCCAACTTGGCAGGTTCGATCCTGGCTCAGTCCGGTGGTATTTGAAGGTGCTCAAATACGTCAGCCTCGTGTCGGTAGATTTACTGGCACGTAAAAGAACTCCTGCAGGACTAAATTCCAGCACCTCGGCGTCTCCGAAAACCGTAAAAGAGTAGTTAGTGGGACGTAAAGCAAATAACATTATTATTATTACAATACACACACTACATACACTAGGAAGCGAGATCTTAGTGTTGCTGTCACCGGAGATGAATGAAGATCCAACATCCTGCTATCGTGACGACAAGTCGCGCATCTACATACTGGAGAACAAGGTTCTGGAAACATCTCCAAAGAACAGAGGCATCCGTATTCACATTCAGTCTGATGCAAGTGTAATAGACTGATAACTTGAAAACAACTTTCTTTAACCCATGGGTAAATAATGCAAGTATCGAGTTTGAATTATTATTATTATTATTATTATTATTATTATTATTATTATTATTATTATTATTATTATTATTATTATTATTATTATTATTATTATTTGTATGATTATTATGACTTGTGAGGTATGGCTAGGAAGTGTTTACATCCATTTAGTATTATTATTATTTATGTAGTCATGTCATATGTATGGACGATACGATCATATTATTTGTGAGGTTATGCCATGAAACATGTGCTGTACATGTATGAGTTTAGTTAATGTAAGAACCTGTAATTAATAGTATATAATTTATTAAACCAAACCCCATGGCACTACAGCCCTTGAAGGGCCTTGAGCTACCAAGTGACTGCTGCACAGCCCAGAGTGCGTGGACAATAGGTATGATATACAGGGTGTCCCAGGAGGAATGGTCACTATTCAGGGGTATGATGACATGAACGAAAACTTAATATGGACATATGACCTATTCCGAATGGTTTCTGAGGTAGAACGCTTTTAATATACATTTGTGTTTGGGCTAGTGGTGCACATGTATGTGTCTTACCCACCCAACCTCTTTGACATTTTATTGTAGCCCAACTTACCTCATTGCTTTCAACCTTTCTGCCAGTAAACTAGGCCAATGAATGCGCACTTGTCCAGGGTGTGTTGTGAGTGAAGTAGTGCAAGGGATCAAGAGTGTATCAGAGAGAAGCATCGGTTAACTGTGTTTATACATACACTGGATAACACGCTGGTTCCAAGTGGCTCAAGACCGAAGACGATGGAAGCACATGGAAGAGGCCTATATCCAGCAGTGGATTGAAATAGGCTAGAAAAGAAGAAGAAGAAGAAGAAGAAGATGCAGATGTGGTGTATGTTTGCAGCTTCTGCAATGGCAGTATTCTGCTGATGTCAAGGAATACCGTTGGTGCTTTCTGACATGTCAAATTTCTGATCGTAGAGTGTTTACCAGAGTTTTCAGCACACTGTGTGAAACAGGTATTCTTCCAAGTTCCCAGTTCTCTTCTGGACGTGTAGTTCAAAAACCTGTGCAGGAATACCAACACATTGTTGAAATAGTGCAGCGTAGACCTACTACCAGCACACAGTGACTTTCTCCAGGTGTCAGTGTCCCACGAACATGTGCATGGCGAACATTACATGCGGAAAACTTATACCCATTTCAAAATATCAAAGAGGTTGGGTAGGTAAGACACATACTTGTACGTGCGTGCCACTAACCCACTTCACTGATCTTCGCACAGACTATCTGTCGGCCGATTGTTCTTCCACCAATTTTCTCTAAACTTCTTCAGAAATATCCAAGGGAAATGCAATATTACTGTCAGAATTCTCAATTGCATCAATACTGAATGAATCGCTCAAAAAAGTATGTTTACGTTAGCTATCTATATTACTGGTAGACACTATGATGCTGAATGAGCACGCAGAACATACTGTAAACAGAAAGACCTGGTTGTTACGATATATCGAGATATTTCATTAACGCCTTCGAGAAATTGACACATCCACCGATATTGCACAAGGAAGCGTATAATTGCCATAAGATGATCCTAAATCACATGTCGGGTTCCGCTGGACATTCAACCTTCTCGAGAGAAACAATGTCGGGGTCGGCACGCCAGTCAACCAGTAAAGGTTAAGATTTTTTTTGTCATTAGAACAAAAATAAACATATATGACACAGACATCTAAGGATCAATATTTCTCAGACTCTACTCTGAAAACCACCATTTCAATGGTTACTGGAGTTGTGAGGTTTTAGATTAACAGCGACGATAGGTCAATTTAGAATCATTTTAACCATAATGGTCAACTAATTAGGTCCGTATTGACTTCAACTTAATCATCCATTTATATATTTAACACACTTAATCCACCTTGTCCATACATTTCATTTTATTCTCATTAACATCCGTACATGTTCCGAGAAGCTTCAGTTGCTCTCTGCCCCCGCCCCCCTCCGTGGTTGGGGGACACACACACAAAGAATACACCCACGGTGTCCCCTGCCTATCGTAAGAGGCGACTAAAAGGGCCGACCAAGGGATGATGAAATTAGAACTATGAGACTACTTGCAATTAGTACCATTACGTAAGGAACACCCTGGATCTACGTTACCTAGGAGTAGTACCCTTACGTGAGGAACACCACAGGTCTTGGCATTGCCTCTGGCTAGTACCATCATGTGTATCCCACTGAGGCGGGGTGGAGGGCGGACACTTGGCCACGCAGACTAATGCTGGAACGTGCCAGTTCCTCTGTGTTCAGAATGGGTCTGCATTGCCTCTAATTAGTACCACTATATGAGGAACACCACGGGTTTGGCTGTTGCTCATGATTAGTACCACTATGAGAGGAACACCATGGGTCTACGTTGCCTGAGAGTAGTACCATTATGTGAGGAACACCATCGGCCTCTGTTGCCTATGGGTGGTACCTTAATGTGTGAAACGCCGTGGGTGTGCATTGCCTATGATCAGTACCACCAGGTGAGCGGCTCCAAGAGTATAAGTGGCCTGTGATTAGTTTCATTATGTGGGGAACACCACAGGAATACTGGCGCCCGTGATTAGTCCCACTGTGGTGCCCCTATGTGAGGAACACCATGGGTCTGTGTTGCCTGCGAGTGCTGCCATTATGTGTGACATACCATGGGTCTGTATCACCTGTGATTAGTACCACTCTGCGAGGAACACCATGAGTCTACTTTACCTGTGATTAGTACCACTATAGGAGGAACACTATGGTTCTGCTTTACCAGTGATCACTATTATGACGGTCTGGTAATCTGGATTTTGGACCCCTTTTTATTAAAAAAATCATCTCAAAAAAGAAGGGATTTTGAATTGGATCCACCGGTTTTGTTTGGACTCATAGTCATTTTTCATCATCATTCGTTTTATATTATAGTGAGTGGATATATTTTGAAGTTTTTATTTGTCGTTTCATTTCGTTTTACCTTGTGCCATTAGGGGCCGATGACCTAGCTGTTAGGCCCCTTTATACAACAATAATCATCATCAGTTGTTCTCTTGTTCAGTGGTGTAAATTACCAAAATATATTCAAACTTGTTACATTCCCTTGCCTCATTAATATAATTTTAGATATCCATAAAACTATTCAAAATATAAATGCATGATAGGTCTGTTTGTTGCAGCACCTGTTGGAGCGCCTCAAGAGCCCACCACTTACCCACAACAAGCCTCAAAATGCCGATCAAGCTAAAGTAATGCGCAGAGAGATCCTTCAACAGCCTGCAGCGGGGAACACTCCTGATGTAGCCAAAGAGGTACTAGAACGGGAGAAGCGAGACACCGGGGAGGAAAATTGTCTTGCGACAGAAATGCTGAGACAGAACAGTTCACAAGCCAAGGCAGAACTTGACGTACCACCGAAGATAGAAGAGAAACCTGCATCTCAGGAACTCGAGAGACAGCCATTAGTTTTTCATAAGCCAGAGGAAGGACTGTTTCAGAAACAGCAGAATGTGCCATTTGTGCCACAGAAAATGGATGAAGGCTTTCAACAAGGAGGGGTCCTACAGGAAGCCAAACCCACGAAGAGAGACCTCAGGTCGATGGTGACTCAGGAAGAGAAAGATGAATAACCTGGTGTAATGTAGACTTTAACTACATTTGTAGTTTTCTTTTCCGAGAGAGATTTAACAGACTGTATACTAGCCCGATGCTGCCACAGTCCTTAAAAGATTTGTTATCTGTTTGTGAATGAATCTCAGCTTTTGTAAGTGTGGACAAATGCAACAAATTAAATTGCACTTCATTTTTGTGATGAGATGAGTCTTGGTAAACACAGCTACCAGCAAGCTGATGTGTGCTAGGTGGGGCATTGTAAATGCTATATCAATTTTCTATTTTGTGAGTAAATGTTCAGAAAATGTAAAGGAAATATGATGGACAACAGTCAGACTTGATAGAAGTGAGTACACTGTTATACAGAAGCAAAAGCTGTGTGAAATAAAGATAGTGTTGGTAACAGTCTAAGTAGTTGAAATAGTCATTTTATTATTTATCACTTTGCATTCAGTTCTAACATTATATGCCACACCCCGTGTATTTCTGTTTGAGTTCCAGAATAAATTTATAAACAACCTAGCCTTTAATACAAGCCATACTGATTTACATCAAACTGCAATAAATTCTTCTGTACATGCAAACAATACGTGGGAAAGATTACAACACCAGCTGCTACCTTGATACTCATCATCTTACTTCATGTTATTCTGCTTGCCACCGAGCGAGTTGGGTCGCATGGCTGTGAGCTTGCATTCATGAGGCGGTGGGTTCCAATCCCATCATCAGCAACCCTGAACATGGTTTTCTGATTTCCATTTTTACACCAGGGGAATGCTGGCGCTGTACCTTAGGTAAGTCAACAGCTGCTACCATCCCATTCTCACGTCACCGAAAACCATGTACTTTTTTACAATGAACAGCCGGAACTAGTACTATTTGTCGATATAAACTATGCATTGATTAGGTTGAATAATAATTTAAAATTAGGAAAAAAGTAAGTCATATCCATCAATATGATGTGTTAGTGGAACGTTAAACCAATAGCATACCTGCCAACTTTCCCGATTTTCGACAGTTTTCCCCACCTTCCGATTATTCTATCATTTCTCCCGATTTTAGCTTATATGTTTTTAGTGAACTTTAAACATTTGTTTTCAAATCCCATCATTTCAGCTTTGTACACCAGTGGCTGGAAGTCCTTCGCTCATTGGCCGCGTCATTTCTTTGCTCCAGCAAGCTGGGTGCGGTTGTGTATGAACCTCCTCCAGTTTGTCCTATCCATCCACAGATGCTGTTCAGATATGCAACGCCAGTTCACATCTCTAATTTCAAGGTCCTTCAATATCTGCTTTTCCCAAACATCACGAGGTCTTCCTCTTGCTCTCTTCCCCGGAACATTGTGGTCAAAGTATGTTCGAGGAGTCCTGCGAGGGTCCATTCTTTTCATGTGACCATACCATTGCAATCTCTTCACTTCTAGAGTCTCCAGCAAGCTTCTTTCAAATCCAAGCTGTTGCTGGATATCCACATTCCTTATTGTATCCATTTTTGTTTTTTGTAGACAAGAAAGGAGGGACTTCATTTCTGTTGCCTGAAGACGACTCTTTGTTGGTCCAGTAAGTGTTGCTGCTTCCAGGCCATAAGTCAATATAGATACTAGATAAATGTTATACAAGCTGATCTTGGAAAATAACAGAAATATTTCATCCCAAAGTATTTGACGTACAGAGTGATAGAATTTGGAAGCTTTCTGTATTCTGTTGCTAATCTTGATGTACGGTACTGTCTCATGACAGAACACTACCTAAATACTGGAAGTTGTCTACAATATCCACCTCCTCATGTCCAATTCTTAGATGAACAATTGGAGAGTTTCTGCTCATCACCATCTTTGTTTTGATTTTGAGACCTAAGGTTGTAAAAGCTTCATGCCAGAGATCTAGTCTAGTTTGTACTTTCACTTCTGTCTCATCCCATACCATTACATCAGGGCCATCCAGCCATTGCGCTCCGAGAGCGCGCTCGCGCTCGTGGAGCACTGGGCAGTCAGAGTAGCGCTCCTTCTCCTACCACCACTACACTGTGGCAGCGAGGAGACCGGAGACGGATGATGTTTGGACCGCGCTGATTAGATACAGTGTGTACGCACAGTTGTGTGTCCGAAGGCTTTTGTGGGTTTGTTGGCATATTGATATGCAGGAAACGAAATCAAGTTTTGAGTAAAAAAATACAGTATTGTGATTTATTCAAAACTGAAATTTGAACATATTTGAGAGGAAAATTCAACAACATTATACCAATATGAACATATAGTACAGACTTTTGCTCAGTCATTTTTACAAGTTTTTACTTTTGGAGCAAACAATCTTCTCTAAATTGTCTAGGCCTACGATATTTCTGGACACAGCTATTCTTAAACAACTGCGCAAGTTTCTATCGCTCAAGGTTGCACAACGTTTACTTTTGGGAAACTTAAGAACCGAAAAGAAACTTTCAACAAATGCATGTTGAGCCAAATATTGACAGAACTTTACATGCAGGTTTATAAAAAAAAAGGGGGGTATTCTTCTTGCGTAAAGCCGCTGTAAAATTCTTCTAAACTTTGTGACATTAGAAGGCGGTCTTCTAAGACGAACATTGCATAGCAGTTCAAGCAAATCTAATTGAAATAGCTGTGGAGCACTGCCTGCACTAAGAGAAAATGGTCGAACAAATAGATCTAACACGGCTTGGAGTTCTGATAATTCTGAAAATCTCTTTTCAAACTCTTCTTGTAATTGGCGAATTACCTGAAAGTACTCATCAAAGTCGACACCTTCTTTGACTGTTTCAAGCAATGGAAAATGACCTGTGTTCCTTGCACGCAACTGGTTTTCCCACAAAATCAATTTGCTTTTGAACACTTGAATTTTTTCCACCAAATCACAGATATTTTGCTTTTCGCCCTGAAGCAAAGTGTTCAGAGTATTCAGATGGGCAATAAAATCACCTAAAAAGGCCAAGTCCGCCACCCACTTAGAATCACACAATAGAACTTTGGGCCGCCCTTTCACGTTATAAAAGGTATCTATTGCATTCTGCAACCAAAAAACTCGCCTTGCTCAGCCATCTTACTTCTGCATAGTACGGGATATCCGTACACTCCACTTCGATGTCACCCTTTCAGACCTGAAAGAAAACTGGCGGTGTGAATTTTTGTTTGTACGTCAAAAACTGACTGAAATGCTCTTAAATACATATATTTTTAGTTTATTCTATAAAATAAAAATTAACATCTGAAAAAAGCACCCGCACAATTGTGCGTGTCAGGACTTACTTCACTGCTTACAAAAAAAGGAAAATTACCTCAAAGCACGTGAATATACATATGTAGATGATCAAATGTTTTATTTTACAGTGGGGAATAATTTAAAACAATTAAATCTTCGTTCAAACACAAGTAAACGTTACATTTTCTACATTGAGGAGGAGTTTCACTATTACTGCCCTTTTGGCAGCAGCAGCTTGTCGTCAGACCTGAAAGAAATCTGGAGGTGTCAAAACGTCAAAAACTTACTAAAATGCTCTCAAATACATGTTTTTACAGTTTATTTTACAAAATAAGAACTATCGGCTGAAAATCAGAGCCCACACAATTGTGCGTGTCAGGACTTCATTCACTACTTGCCAAAAATAAAAAATTTAAAAAATTCAACTCAGTACATGTGAATATCCACATGTACATGATCAAATGTTTTATTTTACAGTGTGGAACGATTTTTTTAAACAGTTAAAATCTTATACATTACTTTTCGCATGTAGAGTACCAGTAAATATGATCGAGCTGCGGAAATGTCATGTAAATTCTCGTATGGAACGTAATAATTTGATGCAGGTGAGAAGGGAGGAAATAAGGGAGTGTGACACAGAAAAAAGCACGGGGACACAAAGGGACTAAACTTCACGCCGAAGTGGCCCGTCTTGGCGACTTGTCTACTACTCAAAAACAACACCGGGCCTACAATTGGGATAGACAAACACTTAGGAAAAATGTAGTAGGGAGAAAGGAAAAAGTTAAAGCTAATAGGAGTATTAATTGAAGGAATATGGAGGAGTTGAGGTATATACCAGAGAATTTAGTGCAGAGATGAGAACTAACCTAGAAACAGCTTGCTTGCTTGCTGATGCTTATGGGCTGTGTCTACGACATTTCACCCAGTTAATACTCCCTTACTCATGTAGTAGCACTAGTATAAATGAAAACTTCAGTTCAATAATGTTTGATCTTGCAAGTAGATTATACAAACACTATTCTTCACTATATCACATAATAACCCTAGTTTGCTAGAGCACACTGTTCTCATACGAGAAACTTCCGTTCTTGCAATCACACTTCTTCTAAAGTGTCACACACTCTGATAATCCGAAATAGCACTCTCAAGTAATACACTAATACTATGAGGAATCACTCAAATGGAACCATCAAAAACATGAGAACATCTCACCATATATTGCGGACAGAATTATAACACGATATTGGCTTCATCCAGAAACAAATTTAGAACTCTAATAATCTCGACTGTAGGATTACAGAGCAAACAAGAAACACTGGTTGGAAATACCTGCTTGAGTCGCTTGAGATTAGTCATAAGTTTTTTACGGGGGTTGTCATATAAAGAACATTCTAATAAGATGTGGTTGGAGTCGCCATTAATAATATTTGTACCACACGAACAGTTTGTATCCTGCGTTAAATGGAAACGAGATCTATATTGTGGCGTAAGGGCATGATTAAACCGTAACCGAATGATGTTAATAATATGTGGTCTAGAATATGATCCTCGTATAAACCATGGTTTAACCAGAATTGTTGGTTGTAAATGATAATAAAAGTTACCTTTGACTTGTGCAGTCTGTCGCCAGTAATTCTGCCATTCTTGATGACAGCTTGTCGGATAACAACTACATAGTCAGAAGCAGGAACAATATTGTTAGTATTCGGAACAGGGAGAGGAGAAGCTTGTTTTGCAAGACAATCTACTTTTACATTTCCTAAGATACCCACATGGCCTGGTACCCATACTAAAGTTATGTAAATACCGAAGTTGTCAAGCATATAAAGGAGACTCTTGACATTGTATACATACCAATTATAGGATAACTCGTACGAGACCAAAGACTGCAATGCATTCAGCGAATCCGTATAGATCGTAACTCGCGTATAGCCCTGACGCTGAACAAAAAGTAGAGCCTGCTGTATAGCGAGTAGCTCCTCAGTAAAAATCGAACAATCACTAGGTAAACCATATTGTTTTTTAACATTTAGAGAAGGTATATAATAAGCGGACCCAACTCCAGTAATGTTCTTTGCTCCATCTGTAAAAGTGTTTATGCTTTGTGGAATATTAGAAAGTTTCACTCTTTTAACAGGACGAATCTCGGTCCCCTGCAAACAAATAACGTTAGTAGAGCCATTACGTATAGGCCATATTATTTGAGGCTTATAATAAGAAACCGGATAGGGTAAGGTATAGGGCATTAAGTTAACACTGTGTATTAATGTATACTGTTTCGACTTCAATGTAGTAAAAGCATGAAACAGAACTGGCAATCGTCGTAAACCCTGACGCCGTAAGGAATAATACTCCGAGAGTAACTGTAACTTCGGAATTAAAGGATGACTTATCAGAGAAAATTTTTTGAGTAAATATTGAGTAGCAAGTATTTTTCTACGCACATGTAAGGGAGCTTCGCAGGATTCGACCAAAAGTGCATTTGTAGGTGTGGACTTTAAAGCTCCAATACAGGAGCGTATTGCTTTATATTGACAAATGTTAAGAGTATTCAAGTTCGTATACGATGCCAAGTCACAAATATGTGATCCGTAGTCCAATATCGCCCTAATAGTGGTTTTATACAAGGATAGCACCACAACTGGATCTGCTCCCCATTGCCTACGGGTTACGGCTTGTATTTCCTGAATATACCGTTCGCTTTTCGAACGCAAATATAAAAAATGTTGTTTCCATGTAAGTTTCTGATCGATAAATAACCCAAGCTATTTATGGTAACTAACTACGGGGATTTCATACTGATCAAAGGAAAGTGGTGATCGGTCATAGGTTCGGTGATGTGTAAATATCATCGCTCGACATTTCGCTATGGAAAGAGTTAACCCATGGGCTTCTAACCATGCTCTAGCTTCGTGAAGCGTGTAACTAATATGTTGCCTACAGAGCTGTAAATTCTCATGCGTATAATAAAGCAAAAAATCGTCAGCATACGCCTGTAGTCGAGCATGACGGAGAATGACCGTTTCGAAATCCTTCATAAAAAGAGCGAAAAGAATGCCACTCAGAATATCGCCCTGTGGCAACCCATTACTTACCTGCTGGGGCTGGATTGTATAATGTGTCGATTTAAATCTCAGTGATCGATATGTAAGAAGTTGTCTGAGAATGATAATAAATCCCTCAGGAATCTTAGGAGTTGCAAGCTTTTCCCATAATATGTTCAAAGGTACGGAATCATAAGCCCGTTGAATATCAAGGAAAACCGCTATGGTACTATATTTTCTGTGCCGAGCTAATAACAAATCGATAACAAAACTATTAAATGCATCATATGTACTGCGTCCCTTAAAAAGGCATATTGATATCGAGGCGTCAAGTTATAGTATTCTAATACCCATATGATTCTTCGAAGTCAGATCTTTAAACAGACTTTACGGAGGCACGAACCTAGTTACTATACCTCGATAATTATTAAGTTCAGTGGGTAACTGCTTATTTTTAAGAATCGGAATCAGAAAAAATTCATTCCAACTAACTGGAGTACTGTAATTGCGAAGAATATCATTGTACATATTTAATAATGCCTTCTTTGCTCTAATAGGTAATAATTTAAGCATCTGATATGATACATTATCTGGACCAAGGGATGAATTCGAGCACGATTGTAGAACTGCCTCTAATTCCTGATAATCGCAGGGTTGTAACAATACGGAAAACGTGCATCTTGTAGGTCTTGTGAATGAACATACTGCGGTACGACATAATCTGGCGTCTCTCGAATAAGAAAATCGGATAAAATCTGACCTGGGATGGTCTTGGCAGGGGAGTGCTGCGTAACTCTTGTGATTGCCCTTATGGCATTCCACAAGTCTGCAATTGGAACCTGACGCGTGAAGGACGATATAAATTCCCTCCAAGCGATACGACGTTTTTTATGGAAAATTCTGCGAGTCTGTGCTATGTGTCGTTTGAGCCGGAAATAATTTTTAGGTGTGGCGTGCTGCCTATGTTGTCGAAAAAGTACTTTGCGGGTTTGAATAAGTAAATGACATTCCTCATCCCACCATTTAACATTCGCAGGTTTCCTAGACGATAAAGGAGGTGTAGCGATGATGGGGTGGTGAAGATAAATATAATCTGTTAAAATCTGAAGTAAAGTTTGATATGAAAAATTATTGTCCGGTACTTTTTGTAACTCATCCTCAATGTAAGAGGTATATATGTGCGGTTTAAATCTCCTCAAAGAACGAATCATGTTATTGTGAACTGTATGCTGCGGTGGAGAAATAGGTCTGCCTACACCATAAGAAATAGCAATGGGGAAATGATCACTGGAATAAGTATCACTCAACGTATGCCATGTAGGGATAGACTCCATACTTCGCTTACACAATGTTAAATCTACTGCGCTAGGAGGGGCAGAAGGCGCAGTCATTCGCGTAGGAGAGCCATCATTCAAAATAGCAAGAGCATGGTTATTTACTGCATGAAGGAACTGCGTACCTTGAATTGTATCCAAATTTCCTCCCCACATTGTGAGGTGAAGATTAAAATCCCCAAATATAAAAACATATGGTTCTGTAGTAAATTTTTGAAAAAATTGGTCCCATTGTCTCTCATTAATGGAAACGTCAGGAGGACAATAGATGTTCACAAGTAAAATATGCATATAAGATAATCCTATAACATATGTATGGGGTATGGCCTGAATATTCGAATGAATTCTATATGTCACTGAAGAGTGCACCAAAAAGGCAACCCCACTATAACCGGGGCCATCATTACGCAAAACTTTGTAATTAGGATACGCGATGCGAGTCTCAAGATCAAACCAATTTTCTTGTATAGCTAGAAAGTGAGGTACGGTTTCATGAATCAATTTAAAGAGCTCATGACGTTTGTTCATGAGACTTCTAGAGTTCCATTGAGTGATTCTGATCATAGAATTGAATGAAACTGCAAACCTTGTCCCTTAACTGGAATACATTATGAGCTAACGCTGGGTGATCACCCAACAATTGCACCAATTGCTGAATAGATTTTGAAGATGGTCTCTTTGTCTATGAAATGATGAAAGCGGTTGCGCCATTTACGCGCTACTAGTGGCAGCAGGCTCGTCCAAAGATGCCTCCATCCTCTGGCTTGCGCCATTGGAAAAAGGTGTAACTCGTGAAGCAACCATCTCCGTACGGGGAATCTCTCGAACCAAATTATGATAACCATCTCTATCATATCCTGGGGCTGGTACTGGTCTAGGTGATTTTAAAATTACTTGTGTAAATTTTCTCTTACGGGGATTCGCCTGTGTAGGAGTCGGTTCCTCCCCAGTTAAAGGGGGAACATTTTGGGAATTGTCCACAACATTATATTCAATAGGTTGAACTCTTTGTACAGCGTCCTTGAAAGATAAGTTCTGATTGCTCATGATCTTTTTAATACGGACTTGCTGCTGGTGAGCTGGACAGTCAACGGCTCCAGTTGAATAGGTGCCGCGACAATGCACGCATTGCAGGAAAGTTTCCGTACAGTTCGCCGTAGTATGGTGCAATGCACATTTCCCACACCTTGGACTTGTTGCTCTGCAATGTTTATCAACGTGACCGTACCGTTGGCATTTTTTACAGAGGATGGGAGCAAAAACATATGGCTCCACCTCTAAATGCACCTGATATAATGACACATACTATGGAAGTTTCTGCGCACGAAAAACCACTTTTATAGATCCAGTGGGGACATACTGAGTTCCTTCCTCGTTAACAATTCTACGGTTCAAACGCCGTACAGATTTTATAGCAGCAGTAGACTTTAAGTGCTTTAATATAGTAGCCTCATTTAACGTCTTCTCGACTCCCCTGATAACTCCTACACGCAATACATTAGAGCTCGGTATGTATGCCCGGAGTTTAAGCTCAACTAATAAAGGGTGTTTCAAAAATGAATTTGCCTGCACGGCATATACAAATTCTATTTGTACCCTATTTCGACCCTTTCGGGCCACGGATTTAATTCCTGGAATGTTTTTCTCATAGAAAATTCTACCCAAGGTCATGGGATGCATGTTACCGACATTGCCTGTTGCTGTGGACTCCACAAAAATAATGAAGGGTCCATAATGAGTACTAGGGTAAATTTCCTGCGACTCAGTCTTCGAAACCGTAGCACCAGTCTCATTATTCACAGACGCATCTGTTGTATTAGAATTACTCAATGTACCACTATTCTCACTTCTCATCCGCATCTTGTTCCATTTGAACTGTTTCTTCCCGAGCAACTGTGAGGGTTGAAGGATCCGGAGACTCCTAGCCACCACTTTGCTCCCCCATCACTTACGAATTACACTCGTAGAATCACTATTCAATACCGTCCACGCTACCTCGTCACAGCGACTGTCCACTCAACTGCACACTATCACTGCTAAGAGGGAACTAAAACCTAGAAACAGTAATGCGCAATGCTCTGATTTAGTTAGTGAAAGACTTCTTCTTCTTCTTCTTTTGTGTGGTTGGGCGCTGCACAGACGCAATTTACCCAGTCACCAAATGTACACTCGCTTGAACACTGTAGTCTCTATTTTTTTATTATATGAATGTTACATGTATGCGTATAGAACGATTGGTCATTATTATCAGAAGAATGTATGTTGAAATTACGAAGAACGAGATACATCACATTGAGTAATTTAAACTGTGTGAGAGTATTCAAAGACAAATGTTACATTTATTTAAGTAGTCCGTGATGGCCAGCACAATTTCTGGTGTGAGATTGGATACTAGGCAAGAGATACATGTGGGAAAGGCAACCTGTTGTTCTAATAATCGTTGAAAGAGAATGTTTCGTTGTGAGTTAAATGTTTTACATTGTAGAATAATGTGATTAGCATCCCCGATAGCGTTACCACAATTACATAGCGGTGAGTCATTTAACTGAAATCGAAATTTATAGGCTGGTGTGAGTGCATGGTTAAAACGAAGGCGAATGATAGTGGTAACATGCCGACGTGTGTATTTCCCTTTAGCAAACCATGGCCGTAAACAGATAGAAGGTTGCACATTAAAATAAAAACCACCCTTTAAAGTCGCAGATCCTTTCCAATCGTCCTGCCATTCCTGACAAAGTGCATGTTTTATGAGAGGTTGAATATCAGTAGCGGGAATAGCGATGTTACAGTTGAACCCATTTCCTAAAGCAGCGTCTTTGGCAAGTAAATCAGCTTTAAGATTGCCATTAATATTAGAATGGCCTGGAATCCAGACCAACGTTATATCCTGATGGTTTTGGTCTAGGTTAAATAATAGTTATTTAATATTGAGGACATACCACGAACTTGGAATTTGAGTTGATTGTATGCATTTTAGAACACTCTGTGAATCAGAAAATATGATGGCTTTTGGTATAGCATGAAGTTTGACATATAATAGGGCCTGCCGAATGGCGAATGCTTCAGCAGTGAAGATAGAAGCATGTTTTGGTAGTGTGAATTTACCGGAGGTTTTAGATGAAGGTATATAGTAAGCTGCTCCGACACCTTGGTCATTTCGAGAACCATCCGTGAAAATACTTAATGTATCCTGATGAGGAGATAGGCATACTGGGAATGGAAAAGAAATAATATGAGAAGATTGTATGCTTTGTTTGGTATTGAATCCGAATTGGGATATAATAAGTTGTGGTTTATACAATGATACAGAGTATGGGAAGGAATAATGAGGTAGAGAGGGACATTTAATGACTTGATTGTTATAATCTCTAATGTTTTCTAAGACTGTTAAGAGGTCAGGCGGTTTTAATTTAGTATTAGGGTATTTTTGAAAATATTCCGAGAGAAGTTGTAATTTAGGAAATAACAAATAGAAGGTAAGCGAGATTTTTCTTAGTAAGAACTTGTTTGCTAGAAACTTTCTCCGTAAGAACAACGGCATTTCTCCAGTTTCAACCAGCAACGCATTAGTGGGGGTTGATTTCAATGCACAAATGCATAGTCGTATCGCTTTGTATTGAATAACGTCTAATTTATGGACAAGGGTGGCAGATGCCATGTTAAAAAAGAAGCATCCGTAATCTAACCTTGATCGTATGGTATTCTTATAGATTGTCAACGCCATGACTGGGTCCGCCCCCCAGTTCCTCCTTACGATAGCTTTGCGAATATTTGAAAAGTTATTTGTTTCATAGTGTATGGATTCAAAATGATATTTTCAGGTTAACTTATTATCTAAATATATACCTAAATATTTATAGGTTGTACGAATCGAAATGATTAAAGTACTACTTTGTATTGGTGATTGATCATAACTTCGTTTATTGGTGAATACCATGGCAGCACACTTATTCTGCGAAACTTCGAATCCATGGTCATTGAACCAATTATTTGCGTTGTCTAGTACTTGCGAGATGGTTTGTCTGGCTTCCAATACTGTACTTTTAGTAACGTATATTAGGACATCATCCGCGTACGTAATTATGCGAGCATCACGAGTAATGAGTGTTTCTAGATCCTTGAGGTATAATGCAAATAATATACCACTTAGTACGTCACCTTGGGGTAAGCCCTTGGAACTATAACGAATGTTAGGAGGCTGCCGTGATGATTTAACGTGTAGGCATCGATAGTATAAAAGTTGCCCTATGATACTGATAAAATTGGGAGGAAATTGCATATCCGTTAATTTTTGGAGTAATACATGAATATTAACATTATCATATGCCTGTTTGATGTCTATGAAAATGGCAAGGGTATCTTGTTTTCGAAATCTAGCTAAAGTAAGATCCGTTAAGAAAATGTTTATAGCGTCAAAAGTACTTCTTCCCTTGATAAAAGCAAATTGGTATTTTGGCAATAAATTATAATATTCCAAGCACCATAGTAGGCGACAGAGCAGTATACGTAGAAAAACCTTCCTAATACAGGATCCCAAGGTTATGCCTCGGTACCGTGGATATACGTGTCCTTCAGTTGGTGGTTTTTCTAATGGCACAAGGAGAAATTGACTCCAATCCTGTGGAGTTGTGGCGGACGTTAAAACCGAATTGAAGTAGTTAGTGAAAGACGAATGTACCGGAATTACGTATAGTAATATTTGAAACACGAGGGACGGGAGTAACAAAAGACTGTAGCTGTGAATAGTAGCGAGACAAACAGTAGCAACTAAAGTGAAGTATAACGGGAGCCAAAAGAAAACTAAGATCAAATGAAAATGACTGAATAAATGTATATACCAGTGAAATATGTAATTAAATGACCATAAGCGTGGAATGATTATAGGATCAATTGAGCATCGTCAATAAATTGATTAAGAACTGCAATGATCAGATGAGAGATCAATTAATAGACAAGTACCGGTAAGACTTCTAGGAAAGGGAATTTTCATTCGTGTCAGGCTAGCGAGTAGCTTACGCTGGGGTGCAGAATAGACAGGACATTGAAAAAATAGATGGTTACTATCCCCTTCTAAATCACCACATACACAGTTAGGCTGATTAACTAAATGAAAACGAAACTTGTATTGCGGCGTAAGGGAATGATTGAAACGTAATCTAATTATGTTAGTGATATGTCGACGTGTGTATGTACCCCTGGCAAACCAGGGTTTTGTGGTAATTTGTGGTTGGAGTTGATAATAATACGTGCCTCTATAACGCGCAGATTGATTCCAGTCATCTTGCCAGGAGCTGTAGGCAGTGTCCTTAAGACTGGTATAGAAATCAAGAGGGCGTATAGCTACTGTGAGAGGGGGCGTTGGGAGTCGACTAGCTTCTTTAGCAGCAGTGTCCGCTAGATCATTACCAAGAATATTGGAATGTCCCGGTGTCCATACGAGTGTAATATATATATGCCATTTTGTTCAAGTTGATAAAGTAGGGATTTGACAGTATATATAAATTTAAGGATGGGGTAACGGATGATAATGCCTGTAATACACTTTTAGCGTCGGTATAAATAGTAGCTTTTGGCAAGGAATGTTGTTGTATGTAAATTAATGCCTGTTGGATGGCAAATAGCTCTGCAGAAAAGATGGAGAAAGTAGTCGGAAGTTGAAAACGTTCAATTGTGCTGGAGTCTCTAATAACAAAAGCAGCACCGACTCCTTGACGGTGATTTTCCCCATCTGTGTAAAAGTCTACACCGATAACAGAGGGAGATATGCGCATTTGTTTTTGACATGGGGAAGGAGCAATCAGCGGTAGCTGACGATCCTGTTAATAAAGATTTATGAGAGAAAATTATTGTGGGTGTGTAGTGTAAGCTCTCAAATGGAGTAGAATACATGGGTATGGAAGGAGTCCTGAGGATCGAAGTGCAGGATCTGTTTATAATGATATATGCATTATATATAGCTGGAACGCGTCCCGATCTAGGCAGACATTGTTGATAGTCATGTAGAAGCTGTACCTTTTGGAATTAAAGGGGAAGATGAAAAAGCAAGCCTTTTAATCAGATATTTTTGTGCGAGTAATAAACGCCTTATCACAAGTGGGACTTCACTCGTTTCCACTAATAATGCATTGGTTGGAGTAGTCTTAAGTGCTCCAATACAAAGGCGTAAAACTTGAAATTGAAGGGTATTGAGTGGAATAAGCGAGGTAACTGAAGCGATGTCTATTATATGAGCTGAATAATCAAAAATGGAGCGTATAGATGCTTTGTATAAGGAAAGAGCAATATTGGGGTCGGCGCCCCAGTTACGACGAACTACAGTTTTAAGAATTTTGATAAATCCATCAACTTTTGAACGTAACAATGTAATATGTCGTTGCCAGGTGAGTTTTTGATCAAATATTATGCCTAGGTATTTGTGATGAGTAGTAAGAGGGATACTATATCCCTCAAAAGTAAAGGGAGAGTGATCATAAGACCGTTTATGAGTAAATATCATTGCCGCACATTTTTGATGGATAGTTGAAGGCCATTATCTTGAAACCATATATGCACGTGACTCATGACCTGGCTCATCAGCTGTCGTGCAATATCAATGTTGTCTTGCGATGTGTAAAGAACTATATCATCTGCATAAATAAGTACTCGGGCATATTGTGAAATGAGATGTTCTAATTCACTGATATAAAGGGCAAATAAAATTCTACTTAATATATCACCCTGAGGCAAACCATTACAAGCAGAGCGGCAAGGTACATGATGATAAGATGATTTAATATTTAATGAGTGATATGTATATAATTTTTGCAGGATAACAATAAAGGCGGGAGGTATGCCTTTCGCAGCTAATTTTTCCCAAAGACGGTGGAGTATAACCGAGTCATATGCACTTTTGATATCTAAAAATATAGAAAGAGTACTTTGCTTTCGATGTTTGGCTAGGAGCAGGTCAATAGTAAAAATATTAATAGGATCTTGGGTGTTTTTTCCTTTAAGGAAGGCATATTGATATTTAGGTATTAACTGATAATACTCAATTGTAATAATACTTTTTAAGAATGTCTTACGAATACAAGATCCAAGTACAATACCACGATAATTGTTTGGGTCTGTTGGGGATTTGTGTGGTTTGAGGATCGGTATCAGAAAAAATTCAGTCCAATGCGGTGGAATATGCGTATTCAGTAAAATATCATTATAAGAATTTAGAAGTGCATTTTGTGCTCGCAAGGGTAAGAGTCGGAGCATAGTGTATGAAATATAGTCCGGACCTGGGGTGGATTTTGAGGCGGAATGGACAGCTGATATTTCACTTAATTGAATGGGTTGTGGAAGAGTGGAGTACTGTGAGTGAACATTATATGAGGGAAGTTCAAAATAAGTCAGGGGTCAGAGAATGCAGAAACTCATTGATGATATCACGTGGGATGATTCGATGTACGGTACTTGATGTTGAGAGGCACGCGACAACATACGAATAGCGTTCCATAAATGCAGAGCTGACATATGGGAATTGAGAGAGGAGATGAACGACTTCCACGCAGCACGTCTTTTCTGATTAAAGATAAGTTTTGTTTTGGCAATATGATTCTTCAAACGTAAATAATTATCTCGCGTTAGAGAACGACGATATGTGCGGAATAAAGCCTTGCGGGTTAATATTAATTGGTGACATTCCTTATCCCACCAATGAATATATTGGAACGGGCGAGGGGTAGAAGAGGCGAATGGTTTGGGAGGATGATAGATATCAATATACTGATGAAGAAGTGGCACAAGGGAAGAGTACGTGTTGATGCGCTCGGAGCTATGACGTAGATGATATTGCAGATAAGATATATATGTCTGTTCATCAAATGATCGTATGGAGCGTACATTGCTAGATGACAATGAAGTGGGCTGGGCGTGTAGGGGTCTACCAACCCCATACGTAATCCATATAGGATAATGGTCGCTGGTGTAGGTGTCTGAGAGTCTTGACCACGTAATTATAGGGGTCAAGACTGAGCGACAGAATGTAAAATCAACCGCACTAGGTGGGGATCCAGGTACAGTGAGGCGAGTGGGGGAGCCATAATTAAGAAGAGTTAGGTCATGCTGCTGTGACGCAGTGAGGAGATATGAGCCTCGTGGGCTATCACTAGTGCCACCCCATGCTGTATGGTGCAGATTGAAGTCTTCGCAAATGATAATATGTGATAAATGATGAAATTGTTGGAAAAAGCGAGACCAACTCGAACTCGAAATATAAATATCAGGGGGGGGGGGGGGGGCAATAAAGGTTAATAACGTGTAGTTGCCGATAAGAAATGGCTACAATAAAAGTATGTGGAATGTAATACTGTATAGGTAATGATTGATATGAGATCGTAGAATGAATAACAAATGCCGCCCCTCCATACCCCGGGCCATCATGCCGTACAAGATCGTATCCTGGTAGTAGAAAATATGTTTGTTCGGAAAACTATGTTTCCTGTAAAGCAATAACATGTGCATGAGTTTCATTAATAATTAACTGAATATCACTCTTCTTATGATGGATACTCCTAGCATTCCATTGGACGATATTGATCATATAAAGAAAAAATCACTTAGCCGGTCACGTAATTGGTAAATAACATGCTGTATAGAAGGATGACCGCCTACTGCTTGCAGTAGTAGGATAAGAATTTTATGGATGTCCTGTTGTAGGTCATCTTTTTGGCGATAAACGGGACGTTGTGGCTGGTCAGAAGATGGAAGGGGGGAAATTACATTTGCTAAAGGAGCCGGGAATTGCGGCTGTGAAAGGGGTGGGGGGAGCATTAATGTTCATAGGCACATTAAGTGAATTAGGGGTATCCCGAAGGATAGCCATGTGTGCAGCTCGATCATACCCCTGAGCGGGTTGCGGTCTGGGCGATTGAGTAATAATCTGAGTAAACTTTCGTTTTCTCGGATTTGAAATAGGAGGGGGGGGGGGGAATGTTCAGTAGCAAGGGGGGGGGAATTGTTGGGGGTGTTGCGCAGGGCAGTAACTAGGTGGTGAAATCTTGGACTTGGCCTCAAGAAAAGATACATGCTCGGTGCTCATTATTTTCTTAATAAGCTGTTGTTGTTTGTGCTCGGGGCATGACTCATGTCCTGTGGGATGGTCCCCATTACAATGAGCACATTTGGTATACTGTTCCATACACTTACCCGTAGCATGCGACAAGGTGCATTTGCCGCATCGGAACGTTTGCGAACGACATTGTCGGACTGTATGGCCGTATCGCTGGCATTTTTTTTACAAATTATGGGATTAAAGATAAACGGTTCCACCTCCAGAAAGACACTATATAGGGATACATATCGTGGCAACTGCTGGGATCGTAAAACTACTTTTACTGATCCAGTAGGAAGGTATTCGATAGCCTCATTAACAACAGCTTTACGTTTTAATCTCTGGACAGATTTAACAATGTAGTCAGATTTGAGATGTTGGAGGATAGATTCTGCAGTCAAATTTTTATCAACCCCTCTTATGATACCAACACGGAATATGCTTGTGCTTGGTATATATGCCCGTGCACAAATAGATTCTAATAACGGGTGACTCAAAAATTTATTTGCTTGGGTAGCATGCTCAAATTGCACCTGAAGACGATTTCTGCCCTTACGTATGATGGATTTTACTGGTAAATTTCGATCATAAAATAAACGACCTAAGGTCATAGGATGCAGCTCTCCAACATTTTTGTCCGTTACAGATTCTACTAGAACAATCTAAGGACCAGAATGTTCTCGAGTGTATTCGTCTGAACTAATCGGAGATGTTGACTTTTGAGTATTCTGAATGGTTTGTTTGTTAGGTAGTGGATCTTGGGAACTTTGATTATTAGATTGACTATTTAGAGAAATATCGTCCATTTCCACCTCAATCTCCTTTTCAACTGGTAACTTGGAGATATCCAGAAGGGACCTCCCATCACTGGCGGCAGCCATCACACCCTAACTTCACAAGACATAAAGCACGAACAAACTCCTCACGACCACCAAGTAAATACCGTGCACACTGTACAACCGAACTGATTCGAAGCACAGCGTAGACTGAATTTAGAGTTTAATATGACAATTATCCAAAAATTCTTGAATAGCAAGAACAAGTGAAGGTGTAGGCTGTTGAACGAGGCGAGCGACCGTTGTGGGTACTTGTATTTTCTTTGAGCGTAAAGTTTGGAAAAAAACGTTTTCTATGTAGTGCGAAATGGGAACATTGAAAGAATATGTCAGTAGTGTCGGCCATACTGTTATTACATGAACTCATGGGTGAATCCGCTAACTTTAATTTGAATTTATAAGCCGGAGTTAGAGCATGATTAAAACGTAATCTTATAATTGTTGTAATATGTCTGCGTGAATATTTTGTTGTTGAAAACCATGGGTGACTAGCAATACGTGGTTGCAGCTGATAATAATATTTTCCTTTGAGTTTCGCCGATTGTGTCCAATTGTCCTGCCATTTATGTTGAATAGCAATTTTAATAATAGGCGTGAAATCTGTGTAGGGAAGGGCTATGGAAGCATTGATTCCGGTTACGGATGTAGCTTGTTTTGCCATTTTATCAGCCTTATCATTGCCTGCGTTGTTCGAATGACCTTTTATCCATGTTAACGTTATATCAGCACCATTTTCATCGAGTTCAAATGAAAGTCGGCGAATATTGCAGATGTACCAATTTGTATAGGACTTGTGTGGCACTAAATTTTGAAGCACACTTAAGGAATCTGTAAAAATGATCGCTTTGGAGACTTGGTTATTTTTTAGGTATAGCAAAGCTTGTCGTATAGCGAAAGCCTCAGCGGTAAATATTGAGGCAGGGTTTGGAAGTGTGTATTGCTCACAGACGTGTAACTGCGGAATGTAATATGCGGCCCCTGTGCCCACATTTTGTTTGGAACCATCTGTATATATTATGAGAGTAGGATTGAGATCATTGATCGCCATTTTAAGTGTTAGTTTAGGTACCGGTATGTCAGAAATTTGCATTGTGCTGTTATTAAAGGAAATGTGCGGAGACACTACAATATTAGGTTTGTAGTGCATAATATTGTATGGCATTGTATTGTATGGAAGCGAAATATTTTGTTGAATGCTAGTATGATATTGTCGCGTCAAGTTGAAAGCGTCTAACAAAGCAGGAGTTCGTGATTGCTGTTGAGAACGTTGCCGATATTTCTCCAGTAATTGTAGTTTGGGTAGGATAGGGTGCCTAGCTAGTGCCATTCGGGGCAATAAAAATTTAGAAGCTAAATACAAACGACGATAGCGGAGCGGCATGTCACATGTTTCAACAAGTAACGCATTAGTAGGGGAAGATGGTAAAGCGCCTATACATAATCGGAGTGCTCGATGTTGAATTATATTGAGTTTATGAATAAGAGTGGAGGAAGCAATATCAAAATGAAAGGATCCATAATCTAAAAGCGAGCGTATTGTATGCCGATAAAGTAATAAAGCCCTTATGGGATCAGCATCCCAGTTTCGTCTAATTGTTAATTTCAATATATTGGTAAATTTTTGAATCTTTTTTGAAAGGTATTCGAAATGGGGTTTCCAAGACAGTTTATCATCTAAATATATACCAAGATACTTGTGCACCCGGACTATCGGAATTGTAATATTTGCAATTCTGAAAGAGTCTATATTATACTTGCGTTTATGCGTGAAAATCATGGCCACATTTTTGGTAGAGGAAAGTTCCAAACCATGCTTTAGCAGTAGTTAATGCTCGAGTAATATTAGTTCTGCAGACTTCCAGACTTTCATGAGAAGAATAAATGACTATATCATCCGCATATAATAGTATTCGTGCATCACGTATGACGATACCTTCTAAATCCTTTAAGTATAGAGCAAATAATAGGCCACTTAAAATGTCGCCCTGAGGGAACCCATGAGATGCGTATCGTTTAGACGTAGAGGTTGGGCATGCGAGTTCCATTCGTCGAAAATATAAAAGGTGTTGGAGAATTTTAATAAAATTAGCAGCGAGGTGTAATTTATGAATTTTCGACAGCAACATGTGTATGGGAACGTTGTCATAGGCAGCTTTAATATCAAGGAAAGCAGCAATTGTTCCATGTTTGCGTTGTTTTGCTAGCACCAAATCCGTTGATAATATATTAATGGGATCCGCTGTGCTTCTCCCTTTTATAAAGGCATATTGATAGACGGGTAGCAAATTGTGATAAGCGAGACACCATAAAAGCCTTTCCAATAGAATACTGAGGAAGACTTTTCTTAAACATGACCCTAAACAGATTCCTCTATATTCAATGAGATTGGTAGCAGAGGTTTTTGGTTTCGGTATGGGCACAAGCGTAAATGTATTCCATGCAGAAGGAGGAACATCGGAGTTTAGTACCGGTACTTGATTGTTATACGCTATGACGATGGCATGTGCATGGTAAGGAAGATGGGAGATCATTTTATAGGTAATATAGTCCGGTCCAGGAGCAGTAGTAGGTTTCTTTTGGAGTATGTTAAAAAATTCTGGGTAAGATATAGGTTGAGAAAGTGTGAGAAATTTATCTGGAAGAGGCACTTTAGTATACAGCTGAAATTCTTGAACAACAAAATCCGGCGTTAATGTGTCGTAAAATTGGGATATGCTTTCGAAGTGTGGTTGGTCGAGTGTATTGTATCCCATATGAGTTAGTTTTTTTATGGCAGCCCAAATATCCTTAATACAGGTGTTTCTATTGAGGGAGTTAATAAAATATTTCCAAGATTCTCTTCGTCTTTCGTTGAATACTTTTCTCAGATGGGCAGTGTTCTTTTTATATTGCAAATAATTAGCAGGTGTGAAATTTTGATTTAAGCTTCTGAGCAGGCTGCGTCTTCGTTTCACCATAGCAGCGCATTGCTTATTCCACCAGTGAATATTAAGCCGTCTAGTAGTATTGCTATATTTGCGATAATGAAAAGGGTGATATATATCTAGGTAATTTTGAATATGCTGATATAAGGAAGTATAGGCAGAAGATGCTTGTGAGACAAATTTAATGCGATTTGAAATATAATCATGAAAGAGGCCAAAATCAAAATCTTTGAGATTCCGTGTTCTACGCTGCAGTTGTAAAACTATGTTCTGCGGATGAAGTTGTGTTATAATGTCAATAATTATAGGAAAGTGATCACTTAGATCAGTGTCTTTGTGCGTGAACCACATTGATTTATGGACGATATTTTCGGAGCAAATTGATAGCTCCACAGCACTATTAAGGTGTCCTGGTTGAGATAGCCGCGTTGGGGAGCCGTCATTTAAAATAAACAAATGGTTATTTAAAACTGCATTAAGAATATGACGTCCTTTTGTTGTAATATCGACACATCCCCAGTCAGTGTGATGTCCGTTGAGATCACTTGCTATTATTAAACGGTCTCGGGCTGAAAACTGTGAAGAATAGTGATGCCATTGAAAGGCGTTTCCTTGTATGGAAGGCGGGCAGTAGAGGTTCACGATAAGGAAATGTTGCACTCTAACAGCCAAGGAGTATGTGTTAGGAATCGTGTAAGGGAGCAAGACGTTAGTATATGGTATTTGCGACTCAATTAAAGTGAGTACCCTACCGTAGCCACAATCATCGAGTCGTTCAACATTATAACCCTGGACGGAAAAGGTGGATTCAGGTTTTAACCATGACTCTTGTAAGATAATAATATGGGGATGATATTCTTGGATGAGAAGTATTAATTCATGCTTTTTTTGGAGTTCCATTGCAGTATGCGCATCCTCCTCTACTAAAAACTGACTAACCTTGTTAAAGAGGATTTTTAATAAATGAGCCCATTGAGGCTGTTCACCCAGAACGTCTGCTAATCGCTTGAAGTCTTGCAGTATTTCTGCTTGAAAATTCTTGGTTAATCGCGGGAGTATAGGGCGATCAGATGAAGTCTGAGGACCTTCTATAGGGGAAGCTGTGCTAGTTGACTGTTCCACTTGCACCTTTGGCGGTTGAGTCTTTGAAATAGATACCCGTGGAGCATGTTCCAAAATAGGATTGCGTAAGATCGCGTGATAGCCTGCTCTATCAAAGCCTGGCAGGGGAGCTGGTCGAATTGGTCTTTGAATTACTTCAGTAAATTTTCGTTTACGAGGAGTCTCACGTGGAGACGTCGAAGTGCTTGTACTAAGCTGTGGAAATAGATGTGGGACGCTAAGGGGAGAAAATCCTGTCGGATGGAGTTTTTCTGGTGCTTCCTGGAAGGAAATATTGTCCACACACATCATGCGCTTGATTGCAATTTGTTGCTGATGAATTTCACATCTATCGTATCCTACACTGTGATTTAACCCACAATGTAGGCAATTACGTATTACATCAGAACATGTGTGACTTTCATGATTCTTAGAGCAGTTACCGCATCTCGGGTATTTTGTTCTGCAGTTTTTGGCTGTATGCACATATCGTTGACACTTCCCGCAGATAATAGGGCGAAAAATGAATGCCTGAACCTCTAGTATGACGTGAAAAATAGTAACAAATTGTGGTAAAGATTGACATTTGAATGTTAATTTTATCGTTCACGTAGGAACAAAGTTAGCTCCCCCATCAACTGACACACGTCGGTTGAGCCGTTGGGCTTTAACTATAGGTACGGGGGATTCAATGTACTTAATAATGTCCTCCTCAGTTAATTTCTTATCGACTCCCCGAAATAATCCAATGCGATACAAGTTGGAGTCCGGAATGAAAGCTTTAAGTTTATGAGAATTCAAAATGGGGTATTTGAGAAAAATTTTGGCATTGTTAGCTGTGTCAAATAGAACTTGTATACGCTTTGCACCTTTCGGTTTGATAGATTTTATACCGACAATTTTACTATCGTAGAAAAGCCTACCAAGCGCCATGGGATGAATATTTCCAGTGTTTTTCTCATCAGCCGACTCAACATAGATTGCGTACGGACCGCGGTGTCCTGAATAGTAGTAAATCGGATTAGTTATAACAATCTCATTAGATTGTGTATTGGATAAAGAGTTTTTACCACCGAGAGCAGGTGTGATGACACTATTATTGGTTGACTACACTGTCTCTTCATGATCAATATTACTAGAAATGTCCATGTCCGGTGAACGGTTAATACCGCCACTCCCACTATCGAAGAGAGCCATATACTACGCGAACCTTTTCTTGAGCCCAACTTCCCATTCAGCACTATGGAGGTGATGGTGGTGGTGGTGATTATTGTTTTAAGAGGAAGTACAACTAGGCAACCATCCTCTATATAACACTAATCAGAGGGAAAATATGGAAGGGGTCCGACACTTCGAAAAATGAAGATATCGGCCAAAGTAAGACAAGGGCCACGAAGGGCGTGAAAATGAAAGACTCCCTAGCCCTCGCAAACCTAATAGCGTCGGGGTCGGAAAAGAACAAGAGTTGACCAAGAGAGGTCGGATAGGATAGATGAAAGTGAGGAGCCTGGCACAAGTAAGTGGAAGTAATGCCAGAACTCAGCTGAGGGCCCCGAGGTCGCCAACCCACGCTCCAAAGTTCAGAGCCCCTGGGGCCCCTTTTAGTCGCCTCTTACGACAGGCAGGGGATACCGTGGGTGTTATTCTACCGCCCCCACCCACAGGGGGACAGCACTATGGAGCTCAGGGCTCAAGAAAAGGTTCGCGTACTATACATATACTGTAAGCCTTGCACTATAGAATACTGCACTTGACGCACACGAACCAATTAGGAAAGTGGAACCGCACACTACCACCGTTCGAAGCGAACTCTATGCAATAAATAAATACTTACTTTAGGCATTACTGCTTCCCGCCATATTGCTAATGAACTGTATTTTTAAACTCTTCTTCCTTCCCCCTGGTGGTCAAATACTAAATAAAAACAGCTGAAGTACATGCTACGTGTCCCGCACAAGCACTGCAGTCCGGTCTAGCGCCAAGAAAACGTCAAATAAGCTCAGACATAAATAAAATACGAACCCGCACAATTGTGCGAACACGGTCTGACAGGGATGGAACTTCGGGCCGCCCTTTCACGTCATAAAAAGTATCTATTGCATTCCGCAAGCAAAAAACTTGCCTTGCTCAGCCATCTTACTTCTGCATGGTACGGGATATCCGTACACTCCACTTCGATGTCATCCAAGAACTCATTGAATTTTCCTTTGTTGGTACTTGGTTTACGTCGCACCGACACAGATAGGTCTAATGGCGACGATGAAACAAGAACGGCCCAGGAATAGGAAGGAAACGGCCGTGGCCTTAATTAAGTTATTAATTAAGATACAGCCCCATCATTTGCCTGGTGTGGAAATGGGAAACCACGGAAAACTATCTTCAGAACTGCCGTCAGTGGGGTTCGAACCCACTATCTCCCGATTGTGAGCTCACAGCTGCGTGCCCCTAACTGCACGGCCAACTCGTCCAGTACTCTTTGAATTGACGGTGCGTGAGTCCATGGATGTGAGGAAAATTTACCATTCGCACAACTGTTGCCTCCTAGTGTATCAAGCACTGGATCACCGCCATTAGGGTACTACCGCTCTCAGCCATTTTTAATTTTACATAGCTGAGGAACCCCGTGCGTAAAGCAGGAGCTCCATCGGTCGTTACACTCGTCAACCACTCCCATTTTAATCCCATTTACTCAAAAACACTCCACACTGCTTGGAAAATATCGAAACGGGCAGTTGTGTCTTTGAGGGCTACCAAGTCTAGGAAATCCTCGGTGACTTGAAGATCGTCATCCACCCCTCGAATAAAAATAACGAGCTGAACTGTGTCCGCAATGTCGGTTGATTCGTCGAGGGCGATGGAAAAGGATACAAAATTTGCTGCCTTCTCCATTAATTGCTGTTCTATATCAACGGCCATATCGTCTATTCTGCGAGCCACAGTTTGAGGAGAAAGAGAGATGTTTGTCAAATTTCTCAACTGGCTCCATAGGACAAATATATGCCGCCGCGTCCATTCGGCACTCCTTGATTACATTCCCTTCCGTGAAGGGTTTCCCAGCTTTGGCAATTCTCGGCGAACATTTGTAGCTTGCTCGTAAATTGGGTCCACCAACCTCACTCTCCTCAATCTCCTGTCAGACAAAAACACGGCAAGTCACAATTTTTGTGTTCTTCACATATTAATTCAATCATTTCTTCATTTCCGTTTGTAAACAGGCATTTTAAAATTGAAACAATAATACTTACAGAACAGTGCTGCTTGAAATTTTCTTTCAGTTCGATTGGTGACTAGCGTCTGTCAAATCACCGTAATCATTCATATGGTTGGCACTGTAGTGCAATACCAAATTGTGGTTTTTAAAACACATTAAATCTCAGTGGCACACTATACATTTGGCATGCCCTTTATAAGCTGTACAGAAAAATGAAATATCCCATTCTGCTTTAAAGTCTGCTGCTTCACCACTGCTTCTTGTTTTTGTATGATGTTCAGTCCACAACTGCGAAACTGATTTAGTTACACGCTGTCAACAAAGCGCTTCGGCGCGGAGGGCAGACCGCTTGCTCAGCCAGCCAAGCTCCTCTCACCACTACTGAAATTACCTTTCCCCACAGCGCTCGGAGCACTGGCTTAGAGCGCGGCCGGAGCGCTCGCGCTCGGAGAGTGCTGTTTGGATGGCCCTGCATTACATCATCAGCAAAAATCAGGGCATTAGTTGTTGGATCCTTTCTTTTAACCGCTTTTAAAATATGATCCATTATGATTATGAAGAGAAGTGGTGAAAGACAACTTCCTTGCTGGACTTCACTCTTCGTTCCGAAACAACCTAACCTTCCATCCTGGACCTGGACACAACACTTGGTTTCATCATATAATCGTTGTACTCGTGCTATGATGTCATTGAGCACTTTCTTATGTTTCAAATATTCCCATATATGCCTGCGTGGTACATGGTCATATGCTTTCTCGATCTCCAGGAAAACAGTTATAAGTGTTTTACCTTTTCCCCAATACTTCTCTTAGAAATGCGCACGAATGTGCGATGTTTACTGAAACCTGTATATTGCGACGCATATATCGACTGTCAATCTCTCGTTCACACATGCTGTGTTAGTGTTCATTTGCAATAGTCTAATCGATTCTAGAGACTAGTGACTAGCTTTGAGGTCTTTTTTAGTAATTTTGTGACATCATTTCAAGGATAGCGACTAGTGACTTTTCCAGAGATTTTAGGAGCCATTTGGAGACAATTCTGGTGAATTTAAATTGATTACTTGATAAAAATAGCATTGCGCTTTGCATAATCACGCGGGCACATGATGCAATATATTGTAATTATAGTTTCATGTGGCTATTTCTAGCCGAGTGGAGCCCTGGTAAGGCAGACCCTCCGATGAGGGTGAGCGGTATCTGCGATGTGTCGGTAACTGCGTGTTATCGTGGTGGAGGATAGTGTTATGTTTGGAGTGCGAGTTGCAGGGATGTTGGAGACAGAACAAACACCCAGCCCCCGAGCCAATGAAGGTTAAAATCTCTGACCTGGCTGAGAATCGAATCCGGGACCCTCTGGACCAAAGGCCAGCACACTAACCACTTAGTCATGGAGCCGGACATGCAATATACAGTATTAATCTATGCATTTGCTAAGTAATGGCATCTAAGTGCATGACTGATTCACACGTGTGGAGCATGAGTTCATACTATTTTCGGATGGCTTATCAGAGACTGATCATCTCACTCACTTCCTGTAAGGGAACAGCGATGTGTAATTTTTAGCCCGGTAGAGCAACAGTCAGGTTTTGAGACAAGTGTTATAATATATACCATAGTACTCCTGTATTGTGCAAAACATGTAGAATAAGCAGTTTTGACCAGTTGTATCTCCGGATTTATTCTGATTTTCAGCTGCTGTTTTTCTTTTCACTTAGACTATGGACCGCTTTAATTCAGTTTCAGCTACTTCCAGGTTTTGATCCAAGCCCAGTATTCCCCTATTTTACACTCTCCCTCCATGGTAGTTGAGTCCATGATATGCTAAATTGCTGGCGTTGGTGATTGTAGATCTTTAGCCCTTACCCCTCGAATTAAAGTTCTCTGTGTTGCCTCTACTACTCGTATTTTAAATGTACATTTTTATCTTATATGACCTGTATTAATCTTTCACGATTTGGGAGATAGCACTTGGTTTTAAATGATGTAGAGGCTATGCACGTTTACAGCAAGCTATACGGGAGCAACTAAAAGCAATATGTGGAATTTAAGACGAATTATTTTGCATTTTTATTATTATTATTATTACCGTTATCGCATACCGATTGGTTTCTTTAATAATTTAGTGTACAAATTATCGCTAAAAAGCAATTGAAAAACTCTATTCAGTCTCTGTTTTCATACCTCGCGGTAGTATGTAGGCTGAAACCACTGTAAACGGCAATTTCTTGAAATCTGAATCTGTTGATTTATAATTGTGCCAGCCCTCAGCATCAGGTACATGTTGGGTTACGGTACACAAACCGACCATCGTCTGTTCACTTTTAGGCATCGTGAAATGCTATTAGATATATTCATTAGGAGCAGAGGTGCGAAAATACTGAGGTTTTGTGTGTTGCCTGACATATACAACATATATATGACTAGAAGAGCACATGGCGGCCATGTTTGTTTACTATGTGCGTGATTTGACTGCTGACGGCTACACTGCCATCTAAATAATGGATTTTTGACTGATTGTCGAGTAGTATCTGGATTCTACAAAGTTCCACGCGGAACCAAAAGATGGCAGTACAGTATAACATCGTGTATTTTGTCGGCTAAGAGACGGCAGACGAGCGGTGGGCGATAAAATGCCGTGTCGGGTCTCCCCCGACATGCGACCGGAACAGGAATATCGTAATGTCGGGCATAATTGAAATGAAGAGTAGGTCTGAAAGGATTTCCACGTTATCAATTCGAGCAGGGAACAAAAAATATACCATAGTAAATGGACATGCGCCTACCAATGACAAGAACAGAAAAGACAAGAAAGCTGTAGACAGTTTCTGGGAAGAACTGGATGATACACTGAAAAGCATACCACACAGACAAGTAAAGATACTTGTAGGTGATTATAATGCACAGGTAGGGAGGGAGAAGCAACATAAGGGGATAGTAGGCGAGTACCCAGCACACAAGAGGACGAACAAAAACGGAGAAAGGTTAATTGAACTATGTCGAGAACACAGAATGAGACTTATGACAACTCACTTCAGGGCCAAACCGAATAAGAAAAAGACATGGGCAAGCCCATGCACCCACATTGGGGAATTCCAGATTGACCATGTGGCAATCAATCGGACAAACACTAAAGAGATTATGAACACAAAGGTCAGAAAGAACACAAGAATAGAATCAGATCACTATCTTACAGAAATCAAGTGCCTTTGGATTCCGCATAGGGGTAGACTGCCACAGACAAGTAGACCAACTGGAAAAATAAATATAGACAGAGACAAATTACGGCACAATCGATCCAAATACGAGGAAGGAATAGAAACTGGCAATGGATGGGATGACATGAAGCTGAATATGAGGTAACAGGCTGAAATATGGGGAAAGGAAGAAAAGAAAAAGAAACACTGGTGGTGGAATACGGACTGTGAGGAAGCGGTTGAGAATCGCAGGAAAGCCTGGAGAGACTGGAGCATTAAGAAGAACCTGGAAAAATGGGAAGTTTTCCTACGAGTAAGGAAGGAAACAGCCAGAACTATAAGATGGACCAAAAGACAGAGGATGAAGCAGGAATTGGATGAAATTGAAAACAACTTCAGGAAAAACAATAGTAGAGACTTTTTTGGGAAATTCAAAAAGAGCCTGAGTGGATATAAAGGCAAAGAACTCTTTATAAGAGATAAGAATGGGGATCTGGCAGTTAGTGCGAAGGAGAACTGTAGGATACTTGCAGAATACTTTCATGACCTGTTAAACTGTGAACCACCTGAAGAAGAGCTGGAGCTGGGGACAAACACAGAAGAGAGAGAGTCATGTCCTCCAACTAGAGATGAGGTCGCACAGGCCATAAGCGATCTAAAGAATAACAAAGCAACCGGAGAAGATGGAATATCAGCTGAGATGATTAAGTGGGGAGGTGACAAGGCAGTAGACAACATGACCAACATCATCGGCCAGATTTGGAGAACAAAGAAGTTACCAGAAGGATGGAAGAATGCGATCATAATACCAATACATAAGAAGGGGGACAAGAGGGATGCAAACAACTATAGAGGAATTTCGCTACTAGAGATTGGCTATAAGGTGTTGTCGAAAGTCCTGCTCAATAGACTGGAAGAACAGTTAGAAAGTACAATTGGAGACTACCAAGCAGGATTTAGGAAGGGAAGAGGATGCATAGAACAGATATTTATACTGAAACAACTGATAGAACATAGGGCCTTAAAGAACAAAAAAACGGTGGTAACCTTTGTAGATTTCACTAAGGCATATGACTCCATCGACAGACAAACTCTTGGAAGAATCCTGAAGAACAGAGGATTAGATGGCACTACACATGAACTCATAATGGAAATTCTATCAGACACAAAGGCAAGGGTGAGATTCAGAGGAGTACTCTCTGAAGAATTTGATATCAACACTGGTGTCAAACAAGGAGATGGATTATCACCAATGTTGTTCAACATAGCTCTGGATGAAGTCATCAGACAGTGGAGAACAATGAATGAGACAATGGGAATACCAAAGACGCATGTTGGGGACAAAAAGGACAATAGGGCCCAAGTAGATTGTCTAGCCTTTGCGGACGACATAGCTATAGTAAGTGAGACAGAAGAAGATGCAAAGACACAACTCAACAACTTAAGCAATATAGCCGGAAGGGTAGGACTGAGGATCGCCTACAACAAGACAAAGACATTGAATACCACTGAGGATTGGACAACACCGGAAGGCACCGTGCAAAAGGTGGACAAATTCAAGTACCTAGGAGAATTTATAACAGGAAGGAATAGGAGTAATGAGGGAATAACAGAGAGGATAAAGAAGATGCGATCAGCCTTCTGTATGACCAGAGATATATACAATAAAAAGAATATATCTACAGACGCAAAGATCAGACATTACAAGGCAACGGTGAGAAATGCTGTATTATATGCTGCTGAGACAATAGCACTAGGAAGAAATGGTGCGGAACAACTAGAGAAAGAAGAGAGAAAAATATTGAGGAAAATGCTAGGCCCTAAGAGAGGAGGTGAGAGATGGATGAGGAGACCCAGGGAAGAATTATACCGGAACATGAGGACAATCTCAGAAGAAATCAGACTGAAAAGAGCACGGTTTGCGGGACATGTAATCAGGATGAATATGGATAGAATGACGAAAAGAGTATGGGAAACAACAGCGAGGACACGAGGAAAGACAGGAACCAAGTGGGTAGTTGAACTCCGGAAAGATTGGTCAGAATTGGGGATCAAGGTGGAAGAAAAGGAAAATTGGAAAAGCAAGTACATACCGACTAATATGCCAGAGATCAATGATAGGGATGGATACAGGAAAAGGATTGAGAGTCACCAGTGGAGTAGACAAGAGAAGAGGATACTGAATATCTCGGAAGAAGAGCGGGAGAGAAGAAGAGAAAGGATGAAGAGGTTCTGGGAGGAGAAGAAGAAAATGCAATCCGTGAAGGAGCTGTCCGTGGTCCTACAGAGGCCGTAACGCAAGAAGAAGAAGAAGAAGAATGTCGGGCCTCACCCGACAGACGAGTGGTAAAGGTTAAGCTTCCCCGTTCCTTGTATTCCTCTTTCTTCTAGGTTCACGAGGCTGACTGGGTCAGATGGGTGACCCCAACTTGGCAGGTTCGATCCTGGCTCAGTCCGATGGTATGTGAAGTGGCTCAAATACGTCAGCCTCATGTTGGTAGATTTGTTGGCACGTAAAAGAACTCCTGCGGAATTAAATTCCGGCACCTCGGCGTCTCCGAAAACCATAAAAGTAGTTAGTGGGACGTAAGGGAAATAACATTATCTTCTAGGTTCTTCTTCACCACCTCATGCCAGTGTAGTATAGTTCTGTATGTCTCAACATACCTCACTATCTCATTAGTTAACTTTCCCAGATCTGTTCTGTAGATGTGTCCAAAACATGTCTTCTTTTCCAGATGGTGTCTGCTGTCTGTTCCATCCTGACATACAGTTTTTTCTCGGAATCTTTCTCCCCACTTGTTCAAACTTCTTGATCAGTCATATTCCTATAACTGTATAGTTACAAGGCTTCCAGACGGATCTCTTATAAACCCATACTGTCCATCGGCGTTTTTACTATCCCAAACCTAAGCAGCTGTACGGGAGGCGCACCTTGCAAGGAGCGTGCACGTGTTTGACCTAGGTACACATAAACAGCCAGTCTGAATCTCAGCTGTGAGATAGTTATCATAGCAACACCGTATTTTTGTATGTAAAAGTTATTTTAACAACGAGTCGGCTTGACGGGTGCGCAGTGCATTTGTTCAGCAATTTCTTGGTGTAGTGCCACCTTCAGGAGCACAGATTCACGCAATTGTAAATAAATTTGAAACTACTGGTTCAGCGCTCAATAAGAAATGTGCGCGCGCACAGTTTTAACAGAGGAAAACCTAGATGACATTGGTGCGAATCTTGAACGATCACCGAATAATGAGTACAACAAGTAGGGGTTTCGGTTCCTTCTCCATACACAGCTACACATCAAACTGTACAGGTTTACATGGGCCCCTTGTTTAAAACCTGCTGATCCAGCCGCAAGAGTGAGATAGTGTGAGAGGTATCTTGCATTGAATGATCGGTTATTCGACCCACAGCTTGCGTTCTTTTCGGATGAGACCTGGTTTCACCGTAATGGCCGTATGAACAGTCGTAACCCTCGCTATTGGTGTGCAGAAAATCGTAATGGTATTTATGAAGTCTGTCATTATGAAGGATGACCCTTCTAGCATCTTTAAATTAATATTGCTGATTATCCTTCTTTGACTTCATCGATGTCTCATAGTTTCAATTCCATTCATTCTGATCAAATTGCCTCTTTGTTAACCGAAATTTCTGACGTCATCACTCCTGTTCTTGGTACTGTAAAAAATTTCAAGGCTCATATTGACTTAATCGATACTACTCCGGTTCGCTCATCCCCCTATTTTAAGCCCTCCTCTTTTCCGCCCGAAAATTTTAGAATATCGGGCTAGCTTCATTTCCTCAGTTAATGGAATTACTGTCGCCCAAAACTACTGGCTTTTTTACTAAATTTGTGGTTGATAATATGTTAAGCTTTTCGAATTGGTATCAAATTCGTAATGCCATGCATAACTATTTCTTACCTTACGAAATACGTTGTAAGCTCAGCCTTGAATTTATTCGTCGTCATCAACTTCCCACCGAACCTGCTCATGATTATCTTGATTCGATTACAACCTACAGTGATATTTTAAATATCGCTCACTCGGTTAATGACTCAATTTCCATTGTTCAATTCTACGCTACTCCTTCCTTTCGCCAGCTCTTTAACGCTTTAAATCCTCCTACGTCCATGCTTCAGCTTTATAATTTAGCCATTAATTCTTTGAGGGATGTTTCTTATTACTCATCTATCCCACCTCCTGTAGATTCTCGTCCTTCACCTTCCCCTTCTTTAGCTTTACATTCTACATCCGTTTCTTCTGATAATACTCGTTCTATTATCTGCCTCCGTTGTAAAGGAAAGGGTCATATTTCTAGGAATTGTGCTACTCCCTATTCGGGAAACGTGTCTTACCCGCGTCATTAGACAGTAGGCGTCATGATGGGAAGAATCTGTCTTCTGTTGTTCAGTCCCCTTCTAAGTTTGTTTCCAATGTTCGTTCTTTGCCGCTCAAATCTTCTTCTCAACCTTTTTTGAATGAAGGTTCGTCATTTGTACCCCCTACTTCTCATATTGTCTTGACAATTAATAATGTCCCTTCAGTCGCTTTTCTTGATTCAGGGGCTGCTGTTTTCTTAATCAGTTTATCCTTCTTTGAATCCTTGAAAAAGTTACTTTCTCGTCTTAAGTTTTTTCCTTCTACTGCCTGTTGTGTTTCGGCTTCCAATCACCCTATTGATGTTCTTGGTCATATTTTTCTCACTGTTAAAATTCAACATTTTTCTTGGCCGTTTACCTTTCTTGTTGTTTCGGACTTATCTTCTCCTATTGTTTTAGGCTATGATGTTTTCTCCTATACTGGCCTAATTTTTGATTCAATGAACTCTACGGTTTCCTTCCATTTTTCTTCAACAGTTATTCCATTAATATTGCTGATTATCCTTCTTTGACTTCATCGACGTCTCATAGTATCAATTCCATTCATTCTGATCAAATTGCCTCTTTGTTAACCGAATTTTCTGACGTCATCATTCCTGTTCTTGGTACTGTAAAAAATTTCAAGGCTCATATTGACTTAATCGATACTACTCCGGTTCGCTCATTCCCGTATTTTAAGCCATCCTCGAATGAAAATTTTAAATCAATTAGTTGAGAAAATGCTTCGAGACAAAACTGTAATTCCTTCTTCTTCTAATTGTGCTTTCCCTGCCTTCATTGTCGATAAACCCGATGGATATTCAAGATTCATCGTGGATTATAGAAAATTAAAGGGCCGCATACTCTACGACTCTTATCCTATGCCCAAATTGCAGTCCGCCTTTCAACATTTCTCCAATGCCAAATACTACTCCATTTTCGATCTTAATTCTGCGAACAATCAAATTCCCCTAGACGAAATTAACTCTCGTTACACTGCTTTCATTACTTCTAATGGTCTTTATCAGTTTCAAAAAGTTCCTTTCGGCCTTAATTTAGGTTCCCAAATTATGCAACGCTTTGTTGATTCACTTTTTTCTGACATAAGATATCAATATCTGTTCCCATTTATTGACGATATTTTGATCTATTCCTCTGATCTTTCCACTCACCTACAGCATGTTCGTGAAGTCCTAACACGTCTTCGTTCTGTGGGTTTAACAGTAAATCCTTCTAAAGTCCTAATTGCTCAAACTTCGATTAAGTCTTTAGGACATATTCTCAGTTCCAACGGTGTTGCTGTCGATCCGGATAGGGTATTTGCAATTTGCAAGGTGCCTCCTCCTAAGAACTTAAAGCAGTTACGTTCTTTTCTTGTCATGGTCGGATTTTATGGAAAATATATACCTAATTTTTCCCATATTTCTGAACCTCTTAACTTATTGAAACGCAAAGGCGTAAAGTTTCAATGGGGTGAATCACAGCAAAATGCCTTTTCCTGTTTAAAGGCCAAAATTGTGCAAATTCCTGATTTTAACATTAAATTTGAACTTTCTACGGATGCTTCCGATATCGCCATTGGCGCTGTTTTACAACAAACTGTGCAGGGCGGAACCCGCCCTATTGCCTATTTTAGTCGCTTATTGTCACCTGTGGAACGTAAATATTCCGTCTATAAACTGGAAGCATTTGCTTTAATCCTCTCAATTGAGCATTTTGAGGAATATTTAGATCATCGAGAATTCATCGTGAGCACTGATAACCAAGCTCTTTCTTGGTTACTTAATAATGCTCCGAAAATTGGACGCACTGGTCGTTGGCTGCGTCGTTTGTCGCGTTTTATATTCTCCCTGAAATTTGTCTCTGGTTTCCAAATTCGGTCGCTGATGCGTTGTCTCGCCTCTTTGAAGACCATCATCTTGATGATTCTGAAATAAACCACCCTCCGGTTGCTACGGTAAGTTCTCTTTCCTCTCTCATAAATTTTCCTTTGTTTTTTCAGTCATGTCAAGACCATCAAAACCTTGATCCATACTGTCAACAATTAAAAACCGATACTTCTAATGATTATTCTGGACCCTTTCGTATTGCAAATCAACTTATTGTTTTCGAACCTACCCCTCGGGCTACTCCTCGTTTGGTTCTTCCTTCCGCATTACGTCCCATGATATTTCAATACTTTCATGGATCCCCTACTGATGGACATTTTGAAATGGCGAAATCTTATTCTCGCATTGCCCCCTCAGTTTTATTGGCCCCAAATGCAAAAGGATGTTTTCTCTTGGGTCCGATCTTGCGACCTATGCCAAAAGCACAAACCCCCAAATCATCAACATTTCGGGACATATGCTGCCTCCCCCTCTACTTACGCGGCCGAGAAATTCTATATCGACATTGTCGGCCCTTTGGTCAACTCTTCTAAATCAAACTCCTACATATTTACTTCATTGGATGGTTTTTCAAAATTTCTTGTTGTACGCCCATTACGTAACATTTCCTCTCAGTTTATTATTAATTTACTAACTAATCAAATTTTTCCTCTTACAGGCATTCCAAAAATTCAGGTCTCTGATAATGCTGCTATCTTTACTTCAAAAGTCTTTTATAACTTTTGTTTTTCTTATGGCATCAAAAAAGTTTGTACCTCACCTTATCACCCTCAGGCAAATGTTGAGCGTTACCACCGGAATATTAAATCTTTTCTTTCCATCTTTCATCCCAAGATCACAAGTCATGGGATACAGAACTCCCTTACTTTTGTTTGGCTTTTAACGCTACTGTTAACCATTCTACCTCCTTTTCTCCCGCCAAGTTATTCTTGGGAAGAGATCTTCATACTCCTTTATCTTTAAATTGGAATTTGCCTTCTTTGTTGCTTACCCCTCCTCATTTGCTTACTGACTCTCAATTAGAGGAAGCTCTTCGTAATTTTAATCATGCCAGGGATCTTCACCGAAAAACATGTAATTCCCGCCTCCGCCGGCCCAACTTTAAGCTCTTTGATCAGGTTTTGTTGAAAAACCATCCCATCAGTTCTACCCAACATCATATTGGCTAAGCTTTCTCCTTTATGGATTGGCCCATACCGAATTATTTCCTTCTCACCTTCGGTTACTGTTCAATTACAGTCTATTTCTAATCCTCAGGATATTCGCAAGGCTCATTTTCCGAACTTAATAAATTTTCTTCTTGAATCCCTTTTTTCCTCTTTTCTTTTCTGTCCTTCGGTACTGAGGAAGAGTTCTTTCAAAATTTGATTTCTGGTAGTTATGCTTACGTCATGTCTACACTGATTACTCTAGTCCACCTTTTTTAGCATTTGCACTTTTGCTTTATGATTTTAGCTCACCCAGTCCCTTTTCCCCCCACCCACACACACTTGATGTCAGACTCTCCCATGCACCGTTTCTTGAATTGTAATTGCCATTATTTGGAATCTTTTTCTGTTTTTCAAATCTTCATGTGAAATTTCCTGTATTTTCATGTTTGGCCACTTTAATACTATTTTTATTCGGTCCGGGCCGCTTTCCTTTGTTCACCCTTCCCTTTTTCTTCCCCTTTCCCTTTGCCTTTTCTATTTCTCTTTCCCTTCTCCATATTTTCCATGCTTTGCTTGTTTCTTTTTTCCATATTTCTGCTTTTCCTTTGTTTTCTTTTTTTTCCGATACTGCGTTTCATCTGGTCACCGTTCTTCGTTTCCTGATGAGGCGCCGCTCATGGACATCGCTGCTGCTTCGCCGACCGGCTTTCGCCCATCCTTCGTATTCCGCCCGGTGGCAGGAATATGTAACGTGCTCCTGCCATAACCCTTCGACCTACGTTCTACAAGCTTTTCGAAATAACGTTGCATCTACGTCTCCATATACTCTGCAATATCTACATTTCTACTGGACTATATGCTTTCTAACTTACTGTTATTATTATCTATGTAGTAATGGTTTAATCATATCTGGTGCTCAACCAACTCTTCCTTCCCGTATCTCGCTACATACTGACTGCCACTCTGTGCTTACATTCTACGGTCTACGTCATCTGCTACGTCACCCAAAACTTCTCGAAGTTACTGGGCTTCCTTTCTTGGCGTATATATAATGCACTGCCGTGCTCGTCTCACCAGCCTGGCATCGAATTGCATACAGTGTGTGTGTGTGTGTGTGTGTGTGTGTGTGTGTGTGTGTGTGTGTGTGTGTGTGTGTGTGTGTGTGTGTGTGTGTGGAGGGGGCCACTGTCCTTGTGCGGCTTGCTGTATTCAAGCGAAAGTCTTTCACGTCCAACTGGAAACTTCGTATCGTCGGGACACTGGGTGAGCCAACACTTCACTTTTAATTTTGCAAGAACTAATTCGCCCTTTCAGGCAATTGTCAGTTTTCTCATTCACCTTATTGAAGGCCTTATTTTGTGCCTAATCTGTTTCGATGTTCTTTGGACTTAAAATTTTCACGACATAAAATGAAGATGATAATCTTTAATTTGGACTAAGAGTGACCTCCGTCGACATGATATGTTCAAACCTTCTGAATAGTACACTAGCCGGTGAAAGAACTCTCTCTAAGTATTGCGCAGTCGGATCCCTGTTTTTCTTTCATTCTTGTTATTTTTCATCTTCCTCTTTTCCCTCCCGTCCCCCCTTTGCTTGCATTATTAGAGTTTTGTAAAACACCCTGGAGGTGTTAGTTTTTTAAATCGTGGCCAATAGTTATGGTTGTCATGCTAAAATGTTGCTTTATGAAAAGTTTTTCCTTGTTATCCTAAAAAGGAATGTTATGGGTCTACGGTGTGTGTAAATCTTTCTAAACTTTGTGAGAAGATTTTGGGTAGCAGTTTCTTCCTTTGTTTTGATTGTTCGAACTCTGTGGTCTTTAATGAAAGTGGGAAAACGCGTTACTGGACTTCATCTATGATATCCCTTGGACCTTTTTCAAATCCCATGTTAATCTGTGTATGTAATTACAAAGTCTATTGTCCAATATATTTCATTATCCGAATTGTCGAATGATGGTCCTTTTCTCATTTCTGGTACCTACCACGGAAACCTCTCCTATCTCCCCCCTCCAGTGTTGCTTCCTATCACTCTGCTCGTAAACTGTTTGTTTTACGCAGAATCTTGGTATCATCAAACTTGTTAGGAGAATTGATGACATATTCTCACCTTTGCTTTGGAATCATCTTATTTTTTCAAACACCGCCGATGCAAATATACTATGCCAAAATCATATATGTTGCAAAATTGCGTTACAATTGACACATCTCTTTGATCTTTAAAGTATATTCCTGGGGTTTTCTCATGTGGTAACACTTGAAAATCTAATGCTTCTCACACGGTAATCCCTTGTGCTAATATTTGAATGATCGTCATGACCCAATCCACCTTCCGTGTGGAAGTCTCCATCTCGTACCTCCAAGGAATGACCTGCAAATGAAAGAATTTTCTCGCTATACTCTCAGTGAGTTGTTGTACTCTTCGTCTATCAAGATCCCATAACTACGTCCTCTGTAATAATACAGCAATTGATTAATCAGCAGACTCTATCTTCGTAAAGTCAGACTACCCTAAAAGTAAGAATATCACAATAGCGATGAAAGCTTTCCTACGTATGAGATGCCAGATCTCACCAACTAATCTTTACACTCGGTATACACACCTGTGAGTTCGTCTACTTCACGGACAACCTCTCTCTTACAATAGGTCATCGAACACTGTACTCACTACTACATTGTTCAATCTATTTTACACACCCTCACACAATATCGAACCACTGACTATGAGGTTCGGCTCTCATCTTCGAAGGATTTCACTTTCTGCGGATTTCGCATTACAACGTAAATGCGAATTATCCTGCTTAAATTGATAAATGGTTAAGATGTTTCTCTGCTGTTCAATATTGTCTCTCAATGTTTTATCATTCATCGTCGTCGCATCTATTCTATAAAGTGAGGTCCTCACCAGGGTATGGTAGTGAAACACGCTTATTGGGCTTACGGAACATAGCGTTTGGTGACCTTGTGGTTACTGCATTCAGTGGTATTGTTGCACTTCCCTTCAACTAGTCAACCATGAACAAACTATGTCCTATTGGAAATTATGGAAAAGTGAGAAGAAGGTATCTTTTATTTGCCTTGACAGATAGCACAAGGGCATAAGACGGTAAGAAAAGTATTTTCTCGCCTACTACGAGAGACAGAACTAGCCGTGGTATTAATCTGCGTGAATATTTGTTATCTCTGTGTCTACGTGTTGTTTGTGCTAGCCCGATATCACACAGGGAAAACTGAATCACTCCTTGTCTACTTCCGACAGGATATATTTGTTGACTCGCTAGGGTGAAAAGTATTCACTCTCACTCTCTCTAGCCTACCGATTGTCAACAACATCTGTAGGCTTTCACTATCACTCACTCATAACACGTGTTCTTTCATTTACAGTCACACAGCATTTTCAGGAAATTATAAACTCTCCAAGTGATGCATTTTAGTAAGATGACTTATTTTTGAATTGCTGCTTTAACTATGTAAATAACTTTAGTCTCTCTCTAATTTCTAGTGGCTTTTCCCATAAATAACAGGAAGAATGGGGAATTGAACTGTGATCTCTCAGCAGTGCGAGGTGACATCTGGACTGTGTCCTCGCATCACACAATCCATCTGACGAATACCGACAGCTATACATCATGTGCACTTCTTCACGGCTACTTCTTTACATACATACATACATACATACATACATACATACATACATACATACATACATACATACATACATACTTACACACATAATCATTAAGGCCTGTTATGCCTTTCAGCGTTCAGTCTGCAAGCCTCTGTGAATTTACTAAACGTGGCCACAATCCTCTATTTGCAACTAGTGCTGTGGTCCCATTTAGTTCTATACCTCTTATCCTTCAATAGTTAGAAACTGAGTCTAACCATCGTCGTCTTGGTCTCCCTCTACTTCTTTTACCCTCCATAACAGAGCCCATTATTCTCTAGGGTAACTTATCCTTCTCCATTCGTCTCACATGACCCCACCACCGAAGCCGGTTTATGTGTACAGCTTCATCTATTGGGTTCATTCCTAACTTAGCCTTTATCTCCTCATTCCGAGTACCCTCCTGCCATTGTTCACACCTGTTTGTACCAGCAATCATTCTCGCTACTTTCATGTCTGTTACTTCTAACTTATGAGTACGATATCCTGAGTCTACTCAGCTTTCGGTCCCGTAAAGCAAAGTTGGTCTGAAAACAGACCGATGTAAAGATAGTTTTGTCTGGGAGCTGACTTCTTTCTTACAGAATACTGTTGATCGCAACTGCGAGCTCACTGCATTAGCTTTACTACGCCTTGATCCAATCTCCCTTACTATATTACCATCCTGGGAGAACACTCAACTTAAATACTTTTTTACCAGGTGAAAATTTCTATTCTCCCCTAAATTTGGTTACATGGTTTGGCTGGGTATTTCAAAATAAACCCTACCAGCAACCATTGTTAGTTCCAAATAATTGTTGAAGTGGAAGGAGGTGTGGAATCCACTGCGATCAAAATATGAGCCAGACTATACTTACCTTCTAGGCCCACTTTAGATGTATAGTTTCAATCTATTTTATGCACTTTAATAACTATCTCAAAATACAGTTCACCCCTTCAACTTTCCCTATCACATCCGAGCCCCTATACGGCGAAGAAAAATTGGAACTCCTTCCTGGCCGTAACGTCTTATCTCTAAGCAATACTTGATCGCCTACTTGAAGGGTCACTTTATGGTGTTTTATCATACCTCTGCTTCTCTTTACTTTGGATTATAGTTATTCGTGCGATTTCGTGATTCTCTTGTAATCTAGGGTTAAGTCTTCTTCCGCATGTTGGTACTCATTGAATTTTCCCTTGTGTCTTTTCTGCAATATACGCGGTAGGATGTTCGCTTTCTGTCTGATAATCAGCTAACTTTTAAAATACTATTTAGATCCTTCTAATCCTGTAAAATTTTCTCACTACGTTTCAAGCTGTCTGTCACGTTGATGTAACTACGAGAAAAGTATTATTTAAATTGATGACATGTTTCTTTTTAGGTTGTAATTGTTACGTGTGCATTCCTAATTCAGGTTTATTTGTGAGTGTTTTCATGATGTTTGCTCGAGGTTGATATTCACATCCCGAGGAAGCTGCCTATTATTTCCGGATTAGGCAGTTGAATGTGTTATTCATTCCGAGATATGGAGTCTGTGTTGCTGTGTTTCAACCTGTAATTTACGGCTGGAGGAAATTGTAAGTCACTCTCCGTAATTTCCTTTTCTTCCTCACTGTAAGTGCTGTACTCCCTCTTGGGACTTCGATTATATTTCGAACAGCTGATGTACGTGTCTGTGGAGGACAGCTGGTGCTGACCTACTTCGAGTTCGCACATACGCTTTTCCATCTTTAAATGTTACTCGTGTCATATTCTTCTTGTTTTCTTCAGATTAAGTAAAATGTTGTGTTGATCATTGTACTGGTCATCGTGTAGGTGTGGATAATTTTAGCATGGAGCCTTATTTGATTTTATCACACGTCTGTCCTGGTAAATTTTCGGCAACAAATTTTATGTTAATGTTCGTAATTTTTCGCCGATTGTTTTCGAGGTTTATTATGTTTAATAAATTTGGTGCTTCGGCTAATTATTTTCAAATTACATTTCTTGTCGCCTGCTGTGTTTTATTTGGCATCATTATTCGTGTGTGATTATTTTAAAATTATCTTTTACGTCGTGTTGTGACTCAGTGTACATATAAATTTCTGGTCTTGTGCTGTATGGTGTTTCGGTGTTCTACTGTACCTGGTTTCGTTTCCAATTAGGCATGGGACTACTTGGGGCGGTTCTCTGCCAGTTACTAAAGTCTTACATCGGATAAGAGATTATGCATTCTATGCACTTGCTCTGTGCTACCATCAGATTGCGGCCTGAACGCTGTTGTATGGACTTTCTATATCCTCAAAATTATGCATAGTTTCTTAAAAGTTTGAAAATGTTCCTAGTTCGTTTGTAGGGCTTTCCCATCGTCTGTTTCCTTGCACTTATTTTTATTTACCCGTGTATTCCGATACTTGCTAGGGATAGTTCTATGAGGACTGGCATAGTCTCATAGGGTGACACGTGTTCACCATATCTGTAAACCACGAAATGCTGAGGCCGCTTTTGCAAATTATCACGGATTATAGATGTGCACTTGTGTTCACGACACATTTGAATTCTGGCGTTCATCTGATACGAGATTCTTCTGTAATCTTTGACCTAGTATTAGTTGGCTAGATGGAGTTGAGTGTCTATTGTTTATTGTAAATGATATACTAGGAAGGTTTTCTTCAAATGTTTATTTCTGTATCATAATTCTGAGCTATTAATTTTAGTAAAATCTGTTGGTGCATCGCAGGTCAAAAATATTTATTTTGTGTTATCCTAAATTCATAATTTTTGCAGTAAAATTTGCAGGTGTTACGATTTAGTGAAAGTTCTTTAGTTAATGTTTTATTACTCCTTCATTTAAATTGCTTTGTTTTTATTCTCATCTGATTCTGCTGGTGTCTTCTAAATTCATTCACCTATTTCGTTCGATAATGTGGTCCTGTGAATTGAGTAAGTTTCTAAATTTGGTAGCCTTGTCATAGCTGTCCATCCATATTTGTAAATATTTTAAATATGTTGGATGTAATTTGTGTTTGTCTTGGGTGCCTTGGGAGGTCATTTGTGAGAACTGAGGTTAGGACCTAAGGTGCTTTGAGGCCGTTCCTCTCCTGGGAGTACGATACTGGTTCTAATACAGTCTCATTGTCGTGTGGTGGAATCAAGAATACTGAGGTAATGTTTTGCCCTTTTCTTTTTCTGGTACTCCTTAATTTAGGGGTCATCGCACTGCTAATTTTGGTTGTTTTGTGTTCTTGTACTGTCGTATGATGGAATCAGTAGTACTGAGGTCATGTTGTGCCTTTTCCCTTGTTTGGTATTGCTTGATTCGGGGGTCATCGCACTTGTGATTCGTGTGTGTTCTTGAATGTCCTGTGTCGGAGGACAAATAGACTTGGGGATTTCGGTGTGGCATGCTGTAATATGATAATCCCTGGTATGAAGGTGTTATTTGTGACCTTTTCTCCTTATATCAGTGAGTTGGATTTCTGTTTATCTGTATATTTTATGTCTTTTTTAATTCTGTATTCTTCGCCTTATTTGCGTTTCAATTTGACTGGTGTGATACTTGATACGTAATGTGAGTTTTACCAGTTTTAAAATTTTAAAGTAATGTGTACATGGCATGGTAAAGGAATAGTGAATATCTAACCTCATTTCATGGGATAATGTGAGCAACGTTGCAAGTTAACGTAATAAATGTAACTATCTCCCTGTTTTAAATTCCCCTGCATCATTCTAAATTTCATCTGCCATTTATGTTGTGTTTTAATGATGGGTAATTAAGAATGCGCGATAAATTACAGTCGAATTTTAAAGAGCATATTGTGCCATTTTCACTGTTAGCAGTGAATACTCTGGAGCAAAAATGGACGCTATGCCACGAGAACATTAAAAATGACACGCTAATATAACCGCAAATGTCAAGAAGATCATACATTTACTGCGTGCAAGCAAAGAAATAACATATAAAAGGCGGTGAAAAAAATGAAAGATGAAATATTGTTAAAAAATGTATTATTAGAAAATTTTCATTCGAGAAGGTATCTACTTCAGGCGTTCGCTACGGCAAATAGACACGAAAAGAAGGTTTTTATTTGAAGAACAAGTTTGAGAATTCAGTGGAGAAATCTTGCGCGACGACGAGGATACCTCCCTTTTGTAAATTGATAAATTAGAACAGAATAGCTGGACTGTATAGTAACGTAATCATTTACGTCACGAGACACCAAGGAAAAAAGTACCCAGCTTCATACACTTGTTCTTAAGAAAATAAGAAGAACAACAACGATTAGAAACGTGCTAAAAGAAATTAAATCTCATCGTAATTGAAGCTTTGATAAACCATACTAGTAATCTGCAAAATGTTAATACGATACGATTAGAAGAAGCATTAGCAGCAATACATTCCTAAATCATAGAAGGCTTTGTACTCTAAGATGACGAAACTGACAAGCTTAATATATATTTATGTTTCAACTGCGCAAGAAATGGCCTACGTCATTTGTTCAGAAGACCGAGGCAAAGGCTGCCTGGAGATGGGGACTTGAAGCCGACAAACCTATTCCCTGATGACCGTGATGGAGCAAAGACCTGCCCAGATGTTCCCGGAGGCTGATGCGATGTCGCAATCGCATTGCCAGCATGTTCTAAGCATTTGGACATACACAGCAACGAGGGAAAAGCAGGAAGAAAAGATAAGTTCATTAAAGCATAGATTCTGTAAGTAATTTAAATATCATGTTTTTAAGAAGTGCCATTTTTTATTCCTGCAATATATATATATATATGTATGTGTGTGTGTGTGTGTTTGTTGTGCTGTCGTGAATTATATTCAAAGGAAGTGATGTTACGCGGAAAGACAATCGATTTACTAACATAGGAGTTTATTAGGTAGTCATCTGACCAGAATGACGAGTTCTTTGAGTTAGGATATATTTAACCAGTGATAACCAAACCATGCTTTCGTAATGCTATCAATATTGAGTGAAGAGGTTAAGTTATCTGAGCTTTTGATATGATATGACATTGTGGTTAATGTTAGGATTAGATTAGGACATTACATTATGAAATGGAGTTAATTTAATGCCATATACAAGTTATATCGAGGTGTTAGGAAGACATATGAAAATAAGAGGAATCTGAAGGAAATTGAGAATAAAATGGAATATTTAAGTAGATGAATAGTAATTATGCAGTTATATGCGTCAGGTTAAGATGGGTTATTGTAGTTATTGTAAAGAAGACTGAAATACGAGATGTGAAATATGTATGTATGTTTATTAATGAACAAAACAGGCGTTCAGCCCCGAGTACATGTTCACAATAATAATAAATAAATAAATACTAAATACTGCTGCTGTACACCTTGGCCGTGCCATGAAGCCTGTCAGATACTCCGGAAATGTGACCTCCAAAGTTAGGTCACCACGGTAGTCATCTTCCGTCTCTTCATGCCACGTCCAGCTACTCCCCTGTCTAATTCTAAATTCACACATAAAACATCAATAACTAATAAAATTAATAAACGTAGTCCAACCTAAGCCACCCCTCTCCATCATATACAAAATAAAATGAACAATAAAACAAAAAGACCTAACGCTACAGTTATAGACCAGACCTCCTCAGCCGGGCCTATATTTACATTCTATTGCTGGTGTTGCAACTCTCTGCTTGTTATCATTCACACGTACCCACTCATCACGCAAACCTTCATGCTTCAGCATTTTCATCACCTTCATTGTTCCCTGACCTACTCCAAAATAAGCTACAACAGCAACATTACACTATTGCATACCAAACCAGCCATTTTTCAGATTTTGCTTACTCTCACACATACACATAGACCGCTATGCCACTTCTCTAATTACAATCTAGTTAACAGACATACTTCTACTCTCACCACATTTTAACAATGAATACCCCATCATCACAACATTTCAGCCTCCACAAATAAATACCCTAATAATAATAATAATACTAATAATATTATTAATAATAATAATAATAATAATAATAATAATAATAATAATAATAATAATAATAAACCACTCAGGTCACCAAAAAAAAGAAAAAGAAGAAAAAAATTATCGTATCCCCTGGGCATGTCATAAGGCTCGTTTGGACACTCCGGAAGCGTGAAACCCCTAAAGTAGAGCCACCACAGCAGTCATCCTCATAGCCTCGTGCCATGCCCCTCATTCCGTAGAATTAACCCCCCCAGAATCAATAGAGTAGAAATAAAGAAAAAAAGAGAATCATAGTAATAATAATAATGAAAGTAATAATAATAGTACTAATAATAATCTATATATCAGAGTATTATTTCTTCCTCCTCTCCATACAAACAAACCAAAATTTACAAAATGTTAGTAAACTCACCTCTCTCCAGCTCCAAAAATTAAATACTCATACCAGACACCAGCCTCCACACATAAATACCATAATAATAATAATAATAATAATAATAATAATAATAATAATAATAATAATAATAATAATAATAATAATAATAATAATAATAATAATAATAATAATAATAATAATAATAATAATAATAATATACCACTCAGTTCACCAAAAAAAAGAAAAAGAAGCGAAAATTATCGTAGAGTAAAATTAAAAAAGAGAAACATAGTAATAATAATGAAAGTAATAATAATAGTAATAATAATAATCTATGTATAAGAGTATTATTCGTAACAGTCATTTGCTTTAGCAGTCTCTTACTCAATATTCAAGCATAAACAACACAAATACCAATCACGCATATACCAACACCTCTCCAACCTCATATTTCTTTCTCCTCTCCATACAAACAAACCAAAATTTACAAAATGATAATAAACTCATCTCTCTCACAGTATCACGTCAAATAAATAATTAGATGAATAAATAAATAAATAACTAAATATACAATACCCCCTACCCACATATAAAATAATAATAGTGATATCAATAATAATAATAATAATAATAATAATAATAATAATAATAATATAACGGTAATACTCATAATAATAATAGTAATAATAATAATAATATTAATAATCAACTGGCCAACGGTAGATTCCCTCTATGAACCGTTTGCCTTACTTACAGTAAATAATAAACTTAAAATATCCCATATGCGATCCCGGAGCACCCCATAATACCTATTCCACTCTCACATATACATATAGGTCCCTATACACTACTTCTCTGAAATACACTATAATTAAAAGACATCTTACCCTACACAAGTACTCTATATACCAATGTCCAAACCTTTCCAACCATTCTCGCTTCTCATCTCTACTTTCAATAACCAAACCACCTACTACTGTTTTTTACTTCTAGTAACTACCCCCCTCTCATATCCACTTGTACCCCACATTTCTGTCAGATCTCTGTTCCTGTATCTGGCCCTACTCTGGTCTAGGCTCCCCAAGTTTAACCTTGCCGTTACCTTTTTACCTTGCGTTTCCCTTACTTCACTGCATACACTTCCTTTACTTCCCTCTTCACTGCAAATAGCCATATTCTCACTTCGCCTCTCTACCAGCACTTCTTCACTCCGAACACTGTTATTGGTCACTTTAGCACTTGGCACTTCTCCCTGCCTCTCTTCACACGGTACACTGATACTTCTGGTATTTTGCCTATCATCTCCACTAATCGCTGCACTACTCTCTTTTTCTTCGGCCTGCTTTGACTTCATCCCTACGTCCATCCTCAACACACTGTTATTTGTATTTCTCCTCATTTGCCTACAGTTTATTGCACTACTCTCCTTTTCCTCATCTTGTTTTAACTTCAATTCTAAATCCATCAATCTATCCACAGACCAGATTCTCTTCCAGCTTCTGTCTGACACCACTAGATTTTGACCTCTAATAGTTGCCTTCAGCCCCTGTTTTACAGCCAGTATCCTGTGTTTTCTGAGTATCCTCTCGTTTTTGATCGCGTCACTTCCTACGTCTCTCTTTATCCATATTTTCTCCCTCTGTACGTTTCCCGCATTTGTTAACACAACATCCGCCATCAACGTTGAAAACAATTGTAGCTTTATGGGCCTGTTGCCTCTAGTTCTCCCCACTCTCTGCACATCATCAATATCTACTTCACTAAAGTTTATTCTCATTTTTCCCTGTATTAGATCCACTACTTTATAAGTCGTAAGTACTTTGCTTTCTCTCGACTCCTCAGGCACTCCATAAATAAACAAACACTTCTTCCTTCTGTATAAAGTATTTGCTTCCACTTCTGCTTTCAGCCTGCAATTCTCCTCTTCAAGTCGTCCTACTTTTTCCTTTAATGCTACCACTTCCTCGGTGTTATTTCTCGCCTGTGCATCCATGTCGTCCGTTTTTTCTCTTATCCATACTTCCATTTTTTCAATCTTACTAGTTTGTTCTTCAATCATCTCTTTTATTTGCCCGAAAGGGCAAACTTCTGTCAGCACCTCTCATACAGCTCTTTTGATAGCGTCCATATTTTCCCTTTCCTCATTTCTACTAGATGACGGGCCTGGGTTCAACTCGACCCCCCCAATACATAGTAAAATTATAATCACTGCTGCCGATAACAATAGTTCTCCTTTCCTCTCCATATCCCTTTTACACCCACCTGGCTTCTTTTCTTCTTTCTTCATTTTCCTCTGCCATCTTCCTATCGTCACTCTGTACTGTTCTATCCCAATCATTGTCGACCCACTTCTCGGCGACCTTCCAACACTCCACACTCTCGAACTCCACTCCCCTCCCGGGACCCACAGCTCACTGCGACCTCCTTCGTCCGTGGCTTAGGCAAGACTGAGATGTGAAATATGAAGTAGATGATATATATGTGAAGAATGATCGAATTACAAGAAGAGTAATGATGGTGATGATTATTGTTTGACGAGATTGAAGAGATGGGTATTTTATTGACGATGTTAAGTTAGTTGACGCACTTTAAGGTTGAGAATAGTTATATTTGATTCCATGACGCATATTAATCCTTCAGTATTCCATATATAACACAAAATACGATCTATATTACGTGTATATATGTAATGTAATCAAAAACAAAATCCACATATGGAAGTTAATGCGAACGTTGCCTATATTGACCTGAATTTCTAACCACAAATATTTTTACTCAAATAAATGGAGTTAGGAGGCTTGTTTGATCACATGAAATGATATCACTGGAAAGGTTATCTGTAATTGAAGGGTATCGACATTGATTAGTGGAGTCTTCTTAGAAGTCAGACTACTGAGTTTCCAGGAGAATAATATTAAATAGATGTCTTTTAAAATATTTTATGAATAATAAGTAGATTCTAAGTCAGCTGATGAAATAATTAGATTCTTTTCCTGATAGTAGGTTAATCAAACCATTTGTCAAGATCTTTTTAATTTAATAATGTTAGATAAAACTTATCCATTCTTTCAATGACTACTTAGGTTAAGCATGTAGTTATAAGTGAACATAGGCTAAGAATCGTAGCAATTTTTGAGGAAATGATGTGAACCGCGAGATGGGGACGTCTAACGCGTAGATGTAAGCTGAATTCAGTCGTTTATCTCGTTCGGCTACTCTCTATCAGAACGCATGACCCCGATTCAACACTGACTGAAGATTAACGATAATTTCGAGCTAGTCTGGATCTTGTTGCGACTTGAGCTGGACGCGGGAACGGCGCAATATGGATGACACATTTTTGTGCCCTAAGAGTAAAGTTGTGTGTGTGTAGTTCTTCAGTATATTAAGATCTAGTTCTGAGTTAATTATTACTTGGGGGATGTTTTCTCCTTTGTGCTGACTTGTCATACCTGTTGTGCTTGATTGTTGGGTAGTTAATTGTGTGTGATGGGATTGGGTGAATTGTAATGGGTTCGTGCTGTATCCTCAGCAACATGTTTTTTAATTTGTTTTTCTTTGTAAATTTCTTTTATTAAGTATTGTGTTGTGTAAAATCTTGGTTCCTTTTTGTAAAATTATGGGTCTAGGGTAAACTCCAGTAATTTTTTGTATCTCCTCTCCTTTCCTTTGAAATTTTAAGTTGCGCTTGCCCTGGGGGGATTGGGAGGGGATCTCCCTAAGGGGTTTTGTGGAGCCACCAGTTGGGTGTCTCAAAATCAACATTTAATTAAGTAGGAAAAACAAAAAGAAAACCCACACTCGAGCTCTTTAGTCTCTTCAAGTTCTTCTAAATTTCTGGACGATGGCTTTCTTTCATAAATTCCTATTTCTGCTGCGGATACGTTAATGTTCCAGTGGCTACCATAATTTTGTCCATCCGAGGTGCAACCTACCGTGCCTGTTTGGAGAGCACATTGAACTACGGCTTCGCTATTATCCGACATTGAATGGAGTGGCCAGATGTTCCTGGTGGTGGCAGTTGTGCTATAGTGCGCCGCACTTCACTGGTTGTTCCTAGTCAGTTCGCTATACGGGTGAGCTGAGATGAAGTTTCCTTATTGCCATGGTTACACAGATGGTGTATGGAGTTGTTGGTGATCGGTCTTAGCCAGCAGCTGCATAATGTTCGAGCTATGCTCGATGTTAAAGGGGGGAGGATGTTACCGAAGAAAAGGACAAAAGTCACCGGCTTCATTTGGTTTTGTAAAGTCCGTTTATTTTGTTTTGCCTTGAAAAATTGACCGAGTGTAATATATAAAATTATAGTTTTGGATGACTAAAAGAAAACCTTTGGAATTTTGTTCTGTGCAATGTATGTATGTTCAGTCCGTCAGCGATGCCGCTGGTGGGATCCTCAACAGCTCTGCCATCAGCTGTCATAGATGGCCGAGGCATCACTGGAGAGACGTACTAGGGAAATGAGGAGTGAGGTAGTTTTCTGTGCAATATAAAATTATTATTATTATCATTTTTATTTTCTGTATATCAAGGACAGTGTTGATAATTTTGGGAATGTGAACTCTATAAATTATTTATGTAACTTGAAGAAATTACGCGTATAAGATGGACATCGGGCTTAACGGGTCTTCAACTTCTGACTGACCTAGCGAGCGGACGCGTTCGGGGTTTGCTCCATCTGGTGTTGCCGGCCTCTCACGGTAAGCGCTATGTTCTGGTTTTTCACTTAATTTAAATTCATTCTTGTGTTTCGGCCTTATCTTATGTAATATAACTTTCCGTGGTAATGTAAAATTTTGTCTTGCGTGTGGGAGTTCACTCTGGACCCTGCATTCACCAAATTTGAGCATCAGTACGACTTAGCTGTTCAGCTACTCCGCAACGTGTTGTTTTCGGAGGCAATTCTCTTTTTTGACCCAGTATTTTGAAAGTAAACGTAAATGCAACTTTCTTTCCTGAATAGCGATATTGTACGTCACATTAAAATTTTGTTTCCTTTTGAGGTTGCCTCGAGTCATTCTGTGCCAATTCTATGTTAAAGTTTTAATCTCCTATCATTCGAGGAGCTGAATTTTTGTAGTTTTGTTTTCTTTTAAACTTAATTTAACAACCTTGTGTCATTAGTGTTTCTTAATTGTTCGCGGCGGAGAAAATTTGGAACTACTTCCTCGCAGTAACGTCCCATCTCTAAGCAATACTTAATCGCCTACTTGAAAGGTCACTTCAGACTGTGTTATATCATACCTCTGCTTCTCTATCTTTTTACTTTGGAATAAAGTTTGCCGTGATTCTCTTGTAATCTACGGGTTAAGTCTTCTACCACATGTTGGTACTCATTGAAGGTTGTCTTGGGTCTTTTCTACAATATACCCAGTATGTTAGCTTTCTGTCTGAATATTAATTCATACGGAGTGTTGGTGTGTCTCAATGTGTTATACACAATTATATATATTACATTTTTATATTATGTCTCAGGTATTCAGTAAGCATTCTCTGCACTCGCTCTATGCTTCCATTATATTGCAGCCTGAAAGCTGAAAGCTGTAGTATGGACCTCCTCTATTCTCAAAACTTTACATAGTTTATTAAAAGTTTTACAAATAAAATTACTACCCATATCAGTTAAAATAACACTCGGAATTCCAAAAATACTTATCAAATTCTTCACTAGAGTCCTTGCTATGATATCTGCCTCTCGAGTAACCATTGGACTAGCTATTACATTTTGAGACAACTGAACTGGACAGGTAAGTATAAATCTTTTTTTTTTTTTGCTTTCTCTCGGTTACAGGGAGAGAGCCCATTAGATCTAAGGCAACCTTTTCGAATACAATACTAGGTGTATCAGAAATAACCGTCGATTCTTTCATTCCTGGACCTAGAATTTTATTCTTTTGGCATGAAGGACATGAGCGTACAAGGGCTTCTACGGCCTTTTTCATATTCGGCCACTGGCAAACATCTTTAATTCGGGCTTAAGCTCTAGCAGTGCCCTAATGACCACCAATAAGTGAATTATGCACATCCTGTAAGATAGCTAACTAATCCTCCTTAGTTAGCTCCTACGTTGCAGCGTTCAGTGAGTTTCCTTCCTTATCAGACTCGACCTCCTCTGCCTCTGCGTCCTCGGAGATAGAGTCCTGAGCAGGATCCTCATCTCCTGACCTCTCTGCTTTCGCGTCCTGGAGATCATTTCGTCTATCGACCTTTTCTCGCTCACCTATCTCTCGGTGGGATTCCTGTCTTTCAGAACCTATTATTCTCATTGCCTTCTCAGGCGCAGTGGGAATCCCACTTAACGTATCTTATTTCTTATACGTTTTCCCTGCCTTTTATAGTACGGCGAAGTAATAACGGGCTAATTTTATTCTAAAATTCATTAACCTGAAAGATGGGTCTTATACATTGAATACCCATTTCAAAGGCTTGTGGTCCGTGACCCCCGGAAGTGTCGTCCAAATAGGTATGGCCTAAAGTACTTCACGCTTCAGACGATTTGCAAGTAATTCTATTTCGGTAACCGAATAGTTCCTTTCCGCTTTATTTATTAAAGTTCTACTTGCGTATGCTATTGACAAGTTTTTGCTATTTCGCCTTGCGGGAGAACAGCTCCTAGAGCTTCGCCACAGGGTACTGTAGGTATGGGTCTCTCCTTCAGCTTCTGTTTCAGAATGCAGAAAGCTGTCTCCTGTTTATCCTTCCATACATAAGGGACATTATTCTTCAGAAGTTCATACAGAGGTTTTGCTACCTTGCTATACAGTGGTATGAACCTGCAGTAGTACCCATTGAAACCTCAAAGTCCATTTAACTGTTTAGTGGTTGTAGGTCTTGCAAAATTTCTCACTGCCTTAACCTTTCGTCCGTCTGGCTGTACCCCGTTTGCAGTAATAACATGGCCTAGAAATGTTGCCTACGTTCTTACTAAGTCGCACTTGTCTGGCTGTAATTTAGGACGGTGTTCCCTCAATCTCTGGAACACGCCTCTAAGCTTACTTTTTTCCTCAATAGAATTTGCAAACACTAAAATATCATCGAGGTAAATCAAACATTTTACACCGATTAACCCTGACCTAGCTACATTCATTAGCCTGACAAACGTACTAGGGGCATTCGTAGGTGCTCGCAGTGGAGAATTACGTCTTCTCAAGGTCCTCGGGCCCTAATGGTACTTGATGGTAGTCTGAAACTAAATCCATCGTTGAAAAATTGCGGGCCTTCCCTAGCGCATCTAATAATTCCTAAATCAAAGGAATTGGATAAGCAGAAAATGTGGAACCGGAGTTAAGCGCTCTATACTCTATGAATATACTGTATTATATTTCTGCTTCCCTGGGGCATCCATTCGCTTTGGCATAGGTAAGAGAGGAGCATTCTAAGCTGAGGTACAATACTATGAGTAATTATCTCGTCCTCTAACATTTTTCAATTTTATGTCTCTAGTAGTCTGTCCTGTGGTCTAGGGGTAGCAAGCTTACGTCTCACCCAGAGGGAGACCCTGGATTTGCATCTGAAAACTGATTTGAGAATCACTGAAGAGCTATCTGAGAGTAGGATAGTGGCCCCAGTCTGGAAAATCAAGATTAACAGTTGAAAAGATTTGTCGTGCTCACCATGTGCCACCTCGTAATCTGCAGGCCTTTGGGTTGGCCAGTGCCTATGACGGCTGTATACGTCATGTACTAGGCACATTAATTTCAGAAAGTTGATATGAATGTTACATCACTACTGGCTTCTAACTAAGACAGCTGCAGTTCAAATTCCTTCCAAGGTAGGTATGTGAAATTTTTTATATAGTCATGTTCTTGTGGTTTGGACTGCACATAAAACTGGAGGCCCTATGGCTGTGATCATAATATAATCAGATACATAACACAACAAGCTAACTTATTTTGTTATAGATAAAACCATATCAAAGTAGTGTTAATTAATTACATAGTATAAAACCGCAATCTTGAGTAACAGGGTTCCAGTGTTAATATACTTGAAAGAAGTACAAGAATAACAAGTGTATCGGCTTTTTTCTTGTTCTGTACAGTTTGAAACAAAAGATTTAATTATATTCTACTATTCTCTGTGATGTGAGACCAGAATCATAGTATAGCATGATTAAATTTAATGTGTTGCCAATAACAATTTAATTTTCTTCCTTATTTATCTTATAAAAGATTGCATAGCACAAAATGCATATAGGAAGGATAAAATTATCTTAATTGCATAGTTCAACGAGAGATACTGTTCTTTTGGAACACAGCTCTGCGTGATGCCGTTGGCAAATTTTTCAACACACTTCACAAACACACTTTCCATTTGGTTCTTGAAAGTACTTTCTATTGCACATTTTGTAGTGAAATACATGGGCCGCGAAGCGTGTCGTGGTGTGTCGCAAGTCATAGCCGGAATTCTTCCATTCTGACGTCATGGCGTCTGTTCGGTAGAAATCTATCCAAATATTGGCTTTTTTCCTGTAGCTCTTGAAGAAAGGCTTGGTATTGTGACGTGGAAGGCAATCATAATCGTAGATCTTCTATATAGAAGGGTTGTCTTGTCAGCTCATAAGTTAACCTCGAAGTAGCGTTCTTTGCCAGGCAGAGAGCTTTCTTGAGATACGTGGCCTTCACTCGTTCTAGTACAGGTAGGTTGTCCTTTGTTAGGTACTCCCAAATAATACGCATGTATGACATGATGGGAGAGATCTTGATGTGAAATAGGGCTAGTGCTGTCTCTATAGAAAATTGTCGAAGAACCTTGATGTCATTCATTGCTGCGACTGCTGAGGCTGTTTTTCCTCTGATGTGTTTGGTGAAGCCTTTTCCGTTTGATTGCGAAGTCATTCCTAAGTACTTGTAGGAATTGACCCTCACAAGATCTTTACTCTTGAATTTTAAGTACTCTGCAGCTGGGAGTTTCCCACCTCTTCTAAATGCCATTTAGATCGTTTTCTCTAAATTAGTACTTAGACCGTTGTATTTGACCAAATAATAAGCTTATCAAACGATTCCTGTAGCTTTTTATGTGATGTTGAGGCTAATGCCATGCACTGGCGTAGCCAAGGGGGGCCTAGTGGGGCCGGGCCCCCCAAAATATTTCCTGAAACTAGAGCGACGATCAGCCGTTGTTTTTCGAACGGTACGAACAACTTAAAAACTTACGCCGAAATGTTAAATTAACGTAGCGATAAAGAATCTATTAGCAAGGCTCAATAGGTCTAATCATAATTCTCCATATTTCTACTGCTTGAATGAAAGAAAAACACTTAGAATTGTGATGCGCGGGAAGATCTCTCTGTAGAGGCCTCAGGATTGGGAATGTAACCGTGTGTTGACAAATGTCAAGGCATGAGGAAAAGGGAAAAAATATGAAATGAAATGGCGTATGGCTTTTAGTGCCGGAGGGTCCGAGGGCAAGTTCAGCTCGCCAGATGCAGGTCTTTTGATTTGACACCCGTAGGCAATCTGCGCGTCGTAATGAGGATGAAATGATGGTGAAGACGACACATACACCCAGCCCCACTGCCAGCGAAATTAACCAATTAAGTTTAAAATTCCCGACCCTGCCTGGAATCGAATCCGGGATCCCTGTGACCAAAGGCCAGCACGCTAACTATTTAGCCATGGAGCCGGACAGGAAAAGGGCAATTACTAAAGGATTACTCAGTTGGGGGCCGGAATGTGACCACCGAGATAACTGGGGCCACGGCCAGAAACAGCTGCAAGCTTACAACATAGTGTCAGATTTTGCACATCGGTTCTAAGAAACAACAATGTCCTAGGGATCCTCGGGTTGTACTGTGGTTGAGAGATGCGCTGTGTTTAAGTTGCAGCGTTGGGAAGACTGTGACAGGATTTTGAGCTTTACGTCAGTTCCCCATTTTGTGCCATATAAGTAAAGTTTATAAGAGGGCCATTTCGTCACTGAGAAGCCAAAAAGATGTACATCCTCGGTAAGTTATGAAAAAGTTTTTGTTTTTTTTTAATTCTAACAGTAGCAAGGCAATCGCGGATGCGTGCCTAAGTTCGATATGTAGGCCTATACATTTTGTCAAATGCCCGGCGACTGATTGGAACCTCAAACTGCACCATCAAAACTGCGGGTAAATATTTTGTAATTGGCGGGCGTGATAACTCAGTTCCAATGGTTCTATCTTCTCATCAGGACGGCCTAGGCTTAAATCGCAGTCGATGCATGAAACATTTTTAAAATGGGAAGTCACTTTGTATTGTTATGGATTCTACTTAAAACACTAGATCCCGTCGCTTACTTTTCGTTATACTTTTGAGCCATAACTGCGTCATTATGGTGGTGTATTATTTTGAGTATCCAACCATTCTTCGGGCTTACCTTGTACCTCAAATGGTGAGTAGATACAGTGGCGTACCCACAAAATAATTTCAGTAGGTCGAGGCCTGTAGCATGGATACAACTTTTCCTTGGAAGGGGTTGTGAAAATATTTTTAATTTTTTATTTAGAATTTGCTTTACGTCGCACCGTAGGTCTTATGTTGACGATGCGAAAGGAAAGGGCTAAGAATGGAAAGGAAGAGGCCGTGGCCTTAATTAATGTACAGCCCCAGTATTTGCCTGGTGTGAAAATAGGAAACCGCGGAATACCATCTTTAAGGCTGCCGACAGTGGGATTTGAACCCACTATCTCCCGGATGCAAACACACAGCTGTGCTCCTCTAACAGCACGGCCAACTCGATCGGTGGGTATGAAAAAAAGCCGGTCCTACCGAGTGCGGTGACGGATCTTCAGTAGATATTGATGGTTTGATTGTTACCATGTACAATCATAGCTTCTGTACTCTTAACATAAACCGGCTGCATTATTGGAACGGTTCGTAAAATTGATAATATCGTTCTTCGTTTATGGGGAAGTAGAATCTTCATTTAATTTGTCTTCTTATAAAAAGGAACCACTTTGGTACTACACCCCGTGATGGTGACTACCTTCTAGGCCGTAGATATTTCGATTGCGGGAGACTCAAGACTAACTCTACTGCACCCACAAACAAGGCTGTGTCTTCCCCATCCCAAGCCTTTCTTAACTCTGTCAGTGTCGGAAATCGAATGCAGGATGCCTTAAGTCAAATTCTAAAATAAGGAGACTTGAAGTAACCAGCGGGCCCCGCGGTGTAGGGGTAGCGTGCCTGCCTCTTACCGGAGGCCCCGGGTTCGATTCCCGGGCAGGCTAGGGATTTTTACCTGGATCTAAGGGCTGGTTCGAGGTACACTCAGCCCACGTGTTTGCGAGTATAATTGAGGAGCTATCTGACAGTGAGATGGTGGCCCCGGTCTAGAAAGCCAAGGATAACGGCGGAGAGGATTCGTAGTGCTGACCACACGGCAACTCGTAATCTGCAGGCCTCCTGGCTGAACAGCGGTCGCTTGGTAGGCGATGGCCCTTCGGGGCTGTTACGCCATGGAGTTCAGTTTGGAAAAGTGAACAGAGAAGGAAGCGACACCCCTGCAAGGCTCTGTGGCTTCCAGGTAGTTCTTCTGTCCGGCCTCGTGCATTTAGGACAGTTGGAAAACGTACGCTGTAATAAATGCTCCTCATAAAAGTTTGTAAAAATACTAATGGCATATATTTATAACAATAATCACAAACGCCTCCTTTTCATGTGGCTCAGTTGGTTGAGTCGCTGTCCTTCTGAGTCGGAGTTCGCAGGTTCAAATCCCGGCTTGGGTCGGTGGCCCTTAAAACGGTGTTGAAATGGCAACAGCTCCGTGTCGTTGGTTATGGCGCGTTAATAAAAATTATACATACGAATATTTGCGTCACAAAACTGTAACTTTATGCTACTATATTCTGCATCCCAGGCTTGCGAGGGAAACTGATTAACAATTTGCTTTACCTCGCACCGACGCAGATAGTCTTATGGCGACGGTGGGATAGGAAAGGCCTAGGAGTGGGAAGGAAGCGGCCGTGGCCTTAATTAAGGTACAGCCTCAACATTTGCTTGGTGTGAAAATGGGAAACTACATGCAGTCATTTTCAGGGCTGCCAGCAGTGGGGTTCGAATCCACTATCTCCCGTATGCAAGCTCACAGCTGCGCGGCCCTAACCGCGAGGGAAACCAATAGGACAAGAAGGTAAACCCTACCTAGCATATGTTGTGACGTGAATTTTTTTTTACCAACTAACAATATATATACCCATACTCTTTACATTCTATATTTATTTATTTATTTACTTATTTATTTATTTATTTATTTATTTATTTATTTATTTATTTATTTATTTATTTATTTATTTATTTATTTATTAGTGCCTTCTGTATAGTGGCGAAGTTAGGGCTCCAGGCCCTCTCGTATACTTAACCACATACTAATCAGAATATTAAATAAAATACTGAGATACATAAAATAGTTAAAACTACATAAATTAATAGAATTGAAAATAAATAAAATTGAAAATAAATTTAAATATATTACTAAATTAACTAGTTAATATTCAAAACTCTTAAAAATAACTAATCCTCAGGCACGCACACATTCATATTCAACCAGCTGTCAGCTGTCCTCAGCAGGTAGTCTCGGCAGGTGACTTTAAATCGCGATTTAAAAAAGCTAGTTTCTCTGAGCTGGCAGGGTATTCCATAATCTGGGGACAGCTGCCACAAATGATCTATTAACTTTATTTGTGGGGTGCAGTGGAATAGAAAGAATGGATCTAGAACGTGCATTTAAGTTGTGAAATGATAAAAAGATGAATTTTGAAGAAATATACAGTGGCTGACTTTCAGTTACCATTCTAAACACCATCGTTAAAGCGTGTAGCTACGGACGTTTATCAGATATCAGCCATGAGACAGCCTGATAGTATGGGGTAATATGAACATCGTACCTGATATTGTAAATAAATCGCAGGCAGGAATTCAGTGCTCGTTGAAGTTTAAGTGTTTCTTCTCTCGTCATGTCAACTAAAACAACGTCACAATAATCAAGAATAGGGAGAATGAGTGTCTGTATAAGTCTGGCCTGTAGCTCAAATGGAAATACATCCCTCTGCCGTTTAAGAGGGTGAAGCGCTCCAAAAATCCTTTTAGGTACCGTGTTTCTTTCGTGTAATGAGACCAATCAACTGTTTCATTCATCATTACGCCGAGATTTTTAACCGTTTTACTGTAGGGAATAATGTTACCATTCAGTAGGATGGGTGGGATTGCGACATTGTTTGAGCAGTTCAGTCATTTTCGTGATCCAATTATGTTTGCCTGAGATTTTGTGCAGTTTAGTATAAGAGAGTTCCGTTGTGCATATATATTGAGTCGTCGGAGGTCATTGTTAATACCTTGTCTTGCAATGTCGATATATTTGAAGATCGTCAGCATAGAGGTGGTGTGTGTTATTTCCTGTCACAGATGGTACGTCATTGATATAAATACAGAAAATTAGAGGCCCAGGAATACTGCCCTGTGGGGCAAGACTAAGTTTGATTTTCCATTTAGAGGTCTTGTCGTTTACTATTATACGCTGTTGACGGTTACTCAAGAAAGAACTAAAAACCTTATGCGCAGCCAGGTCGAAATTTGGCAGTTTCATTTTCTTTATCATAGTCGGAATTACTATAGTGTCAAAGGCGCTACTAAAGTCAAGAAAGATAAGTATAGTGAGCAGTCGTTTGTCATAGCGTTTCTAATGTCTTCAATAACCTTCAAAAGTGCTGTCGCGGTACCCTTCTTAAATCCAGACTGCAAAGGGTCCAAAAGAACATTTTGATTTAGGTATTCCAGAACTTGCTCGTATACTAAACGTTCAATGCCTTTAGAAAGCGCAGGGAGTATAGACATAGGACGATAGTCAGAGGGTGATTGTGGGTTTAAACTCTTAGGTACCGGTATAATATTGGCTGTTTTCCAGACAGTAGGGTAATTTCCGTTGAGTAAACAGTAGTTCAGTATGTGCGTCAGTAGTATAAGCAGGACAGCACCCATAATGTTATGTATAAAAGTAATAGGAATATCATCTACACCTGCAGTCTTTGATTTAATGGAATGCAAAGCCTTTTCAACCTGATTTTCTGTGACACTATGAAATGTGAATGGTGGATCGGCTGGAGGGGAGGGCGGTGAGTCGGTACAGTTAATTGAGGTAGGTTGAATATTTATTCTACTAAAGTAATCGTTCAGTTCGTCAAGTGGAGTATCAGAAGTCGTCTGTCCCTATTGATATTTTCCTATTCCCAGAGCTTTAAGTTGGTCCCATGCGCGATTAGAATTTATGTTCTTAGCTAAATTCCGAAAATATATACATTTCTTACTTCTGATTAACTGCTTTTTGCGATGTTTTAAGATGCGGTAAGATTCGAAGTCTGTGTCATCTAGGGTTTGTTTATAATGTCGAAAGAACGAGTCACGATGGGCCATAATTCTCCTGGTTTCATCATCTAGCCATGGACAAGAAGGGCGAGAAACCTGTATTCGACGTGTGTATGTGTGTGTTTGTGTGTGTATTTCTTTTCAGCATTATTTGTATAAAATATCGCTCCTTCATTGCTTATCACTTGACCATTATTATACATTATTATAATAACATTACCGTATTTATTCTAAACCAGAATATTGCATCTTTGCTTAGACTGTTTATTCTTGCATTCATTCCACTTGTACTCGGAATATAAGAAATGCTGCAGTTATGTTGGGATGGGAGTAACAGAGGTAGCCGCGGGGGGGGGGGGGGCGTTGTCCTCCAAGGAGTCCAGACACCTCAGGAGTTTAAAACGAATCTACTTTTATTAAGCATTTTATATATAATGTACCGGTATATTAATATTAGCTTCCAGAGTCCGACTCATTGGCTGAATGATCAGTGTTGAGGCCTTCGGTTCAGAGGGTCCCGGGTTCGATTCCAGGCCTGGTCGGGGATTTTAATCGCGTCTGATTAATTCTTCTGGCTCGGGGACTAGGCGTTTGTCCCAACACGTTCCTCTTCATATTCAGACAACATACTACACTACCAACTACCAAAGAAACACACAACAGTGATTACATCACTCCATATAGGGTTGGCGTGAGGAAGGACATCCAGCCGTAAAACAGTGCCAAATCCACATGTGCGGCACAGTTCACACCCGCGACCCCACGGGTGTGGGAAAAGCGGGGGAGGGGGAAGAAGAAGAAGATTACTACTAGCTTCCGGAATCCGCACGAATCCACCACTTTTACTTCGATCCAAGGACACTAATTTCCTTTTTAGGTATTCTACACCACCTAAACTCTGGAAGTTTGGACACCTATCAAAATAAAATTCTGGATGAATGCCCCCACCCCCAACTGAAATCCTGACTACGCTACTGACGCCATGTAATCAGCATATATGTAGATGGAGACCTCCTCACTGTTGAAGATATGAGGAAATTGCGAGGAGATATACGAACATGTCGAATATTCTACCGTGGCCAGTTGGCACATTTAGTGGCTTTGATCTCTAAGTGAGACTAAACGTGATACCTGAGACATTTTAAATGATTTTCCTATTAAATGTGTTGGACTTCTTAGCATTTCAAAAAATTTCCAATCAATAATTTGTTCTTAAAATTCCCATTGCTAAGCCTGGAACTTTTTGGGGAGGGGGAATGTACAGTTGCCCATGGTATTTTATCAAAGTCAGTCTAGGGATACAAGACATGAATGTTACTTATGGAGACGCCATGTTGTCTCTTAAAGTGAGCGTAACCGAAGCCAAGTGTATTCGAATTTAGAGGATATAGGAACCAAACATAGAAATAGTTATTTTTTCTATTTTTCATGTAGAATATAATTGTGCATCCACTGTTCGGGTATATATAACTGTATAACACTTAAATAATATGAATACATTCACAGCTATTTGAATAGGAAGATAATGGACAGAATCTGAATTTCAATTTCTGAGAAACTAGAATCAGCAGAAGTGCTCGTGTAGGCTATACTCTTTTACTTCTTCACAACTAGTTCTTACTGTGTTTCTTGTTAATAAAAACTGTCAAAATACGTGATCAATCAATCAACCAATCACTACTGACCTGCATTGAGGGCAGTCACCCAGGTGGCAGATTCCCTGTCTGTTGTTTTCCTGGCCTTTGCTTAAATGATTGCAAAGAAATTGGAAATTTATTGAACATCTCTCTTGACAAGTTATTCATACATACTTACATACATACATACATACATACATACATACATACATACATACATACATACATACATACATACATACATACATACATACATACATACATAATACATACATACATCGTTATTGCCCCACCATAGTACACACCATCGGTATAAGGTAATAAATAAAAACTAGTTCATGACAGGATTAACTAATTAAATACCGCAAAATCTCTAACTAATTTCATACTAAATCTACTGAGTAGCATCTCACACACGTTCGGATATCCAGCTCCACATGCAAAACGCTACTTCTACATCTTGCTAAACTATCTACTTAAATCTATCTTCATTCTATCCTAAATCTGTCTGGTCGCGACATCATCGCCTGGCGAGGAACAGGTGCCACCTTTCCCTGGGATGCCACTACCAGCCATGTCTCACGAGGCCGGAAACCGAGAACTCATAGACCCCTTAAGCTGTCAATGATTAGTTTCCTCACCACTCCTTTATGTAACAGCCCACATATGAGCGGATTGCCAGCTCTACATGTAGCCTGCCACACCTCCATTCTCCAGCTGAGACGGTGCCATAACTCAGCTCCTTTCACTGTCTCATTGACATCTTACTTCATCTAATTTAATACTCTTCCCAACCTTACTCTACTCTACACGTGCAGACGTTCTGAATAAACACTTTATCTTGAGATATGTCAGGCCTATCTCTCCCTCTCATAGCTCATGTCACACACTCCACGATCTCACTTCTGCGAACTTATCTCTTAACATTCATAAAATGTAACAATATATCAAGGGTCTAACTGTAAAAGTCGAATTTTCCACGTTCTTTGGAAAATGAGTTATTGATATATCATTATTTTTTACATTGACATGTACATTATTCTGAAGGTTTACACAATCAAAACTAACAGTATCCTATTTAAATTTAATGTTGAAATTCACGTTTTGAAGCAAAACTAACATTCTCCACTAAGGACTCTAGTGCAAAACTCACATTCTTCTCACAGCCAATGGGGAGCTCTAGTTTGGTCACGTGATGTAGTCATGTGACACAGTCAGCAACAGGTTATGTTTGTTTAAGAGTGAAGTGTATGATTTATTGTGATGTCCATATTGTTTATTAATAATTAGTATTATAATGGATCTAACTGTTAAATCTATTGATACAAGTATTGGAGAAGTTCCAAGGAAGCGTGCGAATACATCACGGAAATGGAAGAGAGCTCAGGCCAAGAAAAACGAGTAAATATCAAAACAGCACTTTTATCCCCAGTTATGTACAAGGCTGAACTTAAGTACTGTTGATACCAAACAATTATCTGGGGTTTTCAGATGAGAGAATTCGTTTATAAAATAATTTTCACCTTCCTTTTTTCTAGATATGCGGCTAAGGGCTTCCCAGAATTTCGAACATGCGAGCAGCAGCAAGGTGCACTGCGGTGCAAACTTATCCGCTCAAGATATTAAGCGATGCCATTCAGCGTTTTATTCAGGAAAAGACAAAATTTATCAAGATAATTTCATTTTAAAACATTTAACTATGCAGCCAATCAAAAGAAGACGTCCAAAACGTGGTACCAACACACAGAAACAGACCAGAGATAAATACTTCATTCGCAACTGAAATTAAGAAATGATCCCTGTAAGCTTTAATACTTTTCTCAAAGCATTACATGTTTCAAGATTCCGAGTAAATCGCATTGCAGAAAGAAACTACGCTAATTGTGAAATGCCTAAAGAAAGAAGAGGAGGAAACGATACTGGAAATACTGTAAGTTTCTTGCAAAGAAGGAAAATATACTGCAAACTTCGAATAAATTAAAATGCAGCGAAGCCCATTTCTGTGTCAATAGGATTGATCGGAAGTACCATCCAGCGGAACTAAATATAACAAAGCTTTGGGGAATGTATACCGCAGAAACTGAAGAAGAATCTCTGAAAGCGAAGCAGCATTATTTTAGGTACATATTGAACAGATCATACAACTTAGGATTTGGGAGCCTTAGGTCAGATGTGAGTTCAACGTGTTTGTCGCTTGATGAAAAAAAAAATGTGCAAGAATGATGCTGAGAAAGCAACTTTAATAACAACGAAGCAAGTATTGTACCCGTCGAAATGGTATTTGATTGGACTTGGAGAGGTTGGTTCAATTCTCGTAATGTAACATGGGTCTACGCGCGAACGAGCATCAGCTGCTCACCTGGCCGTTCCGCTGCTGGCGAGAGGAAACTGTGTCAGGCGGTCAAGGACATCATACGTCATAAGGTTTACGTCACATAGCGAGCACCGGAGACGAAGGGGAGAGAGATTCCAGAAAAATCCGCTCCGAATTTGGAATAACGAATCACGTAGCAGAATAGCTGTCGACCAATGAGAATTAGCGAAAATGTTCTATAGTCAAAGAATCATTCTACAAGGAAGACGAACAGTGTGTTTTTAGTAAGGTTGAGAGACAGATGGAGTACGATAGTCACTGCTAAAGCTGTTGAAGAAATTAGTTGACTATGAGATGGTAGTGCACCACAATTATGGTATTCGGGTGTGCTAATTTAATTTTCTGTTCAGACGGATCAGCCTAGTGCGATATTTCATTACAGTACATTTGCCTGGGTGAAAGTTTCCAAACCACGGACAGTCACTACAACACGTTACGTCGAGTTTTGCCGTAGAAACTTATGGAATGTTCTATTAGGTATTACGAGGGAAGATAATCATTGAAATGGAAACTTCGAGAGTGAATCCGGCCGAGAACATCGTTTTCAACAGTAATATAGTGGACTATTCGAGATTACGACAACCCAATGAAGTGCTGTAAACTGATAAATGAGGTCAAGATTTGAAGCTTTCTGCAGGGTTGAACCACGCTGTACATCATTGCGCCAGTTAAGTATTGTAAGGCAAAATGTTAGTTTACAACGAGTGTGGATCAAATTTTAATATAACGTTGTAGTTTCAGCAACATCGACGAAGGCCATCCGTCATCATGGACCGACCGAGAAGGAAATTCTGGGGAACTCAAAAACACCGCTGGAGTTATTCTACGCTATTTGACTGCTCAGGAATCCTGGTGTGTTAAGCCGACGTGTGTGAGGCAGCACGATGAATTTGTTCGTCTACAATCCACACTAAACCAGGGATTGTATTCTTATATAATGAAACGTAGATTAGTTAGAGATGTAGTATTTAAATTGTGGTGATGGTAGAGTAGTCATTGATTTATTGATTCATTGATTTCATGTTGTTGGTTTCTTGGAATATTGCTGTGTGGATTCAGTGAATGCTAACCCCAGTTGTTAGTGAATTTCGCGAGGTTACGTGTAATTAAGGTCTTCGAAATGGATTACGGGGGAATGAAGGCTAATAATAATAATAATAATAATAACAATAATAATAATAATAATAATAATAATGATGTGTGACTTCATTAAAAATCATGACGATAATAATAAATTATCGGATTATATTAAAGCAATGATTTAACCGAAGCATTGGTAAGTAATTCTGACCTTAGAAGGGTAGGTGATAAGTAGTATAACTGGACAGTTCTGGCGCCTCCTCCCGCGGGAAATTTGAATTTTGGCGGGAAATTTGAATTCTGGTGGGAAATTTTAATTTTGGCGGGAGATTTGAATTTGTAAACAAAGCCACGTGCTTTTTGACAGCTGTCATCGACAACAACGCATCGCTAACCTCACTGCTGCCATCTTGACGGGCCTAAATCTCAGTAGTGCCAACTTAACCTAACTAGCGTGAGGTAAACAAAGCCACGTGTTTTTTTGACAGCCACGTGCTTTTTGAGAGACAACAACGCATCGCTAACCTCAGTACTGCCATCTTGACGGGCCTAAACCTCAGTAGTGCCAACTTAACCTCACTAGTGCGAGGTAAACAAAGCCACGTGTTTTTTGACAGCCACGTGCTTTCTGACAGACAACAACGCATCGCTAACCTCAGTACTGCTATCTTGACGGGCCTAAACCTCAGTAGTGCCAACTTAACCTAACTAGCGTGTGGTAAACAAAGCCACGTGCTTTTTTGTCAGCTGTCATCCGCCATCTTTAAACCACAGAGCACTGTGCTGCCCTCTTTATCGCAGTAGCTGCAAATTCGTCACCTGTCATCCGCAGTGCTGCCATCTTGACGGGTCTAAACCTTAGTGCTACCAACTTAACCTCACTAGCGTGAGATAAACAAAGCCACGTGCAGCTGACATCCGCCATCTTTAATCCACAGAGCACAGTGCTGCCCTCTTTAGATACTTACCTTCCACGTGCAGCTGTCATCCGCCATCTTTAATCTATAGAGCACAGTGCTGCCCTCTTTAGCTACTTACCTTTGAAATGTGGTGGCGGATAATTTGAAAAATGCTTTTTGACAGCAGCCATCTTTAAGCACCGTGCTGCCCTCTTTAGCTACTTACCTTTGAAATGTGGAGGCGGTAAATTCCACGTGCTTTACAAACCTATATGCTTTTCTGACAGCTGTCATCCGGCATCTTTAATCCAGAGAGAACGGTGCTGCAATCTTTAGTTTGAAATGTGGTGGGGGTAAATTCCACGTGCTCTTGTTTGGAAACAAAGCCATGTGCTTTTTTGACAGCTGTCATCCGCCATCCTTAATCAACAGAGTACCGTGCTGCTATCATGCGGGCAGTTTCATCAGCTGTCATCCGCCATCTTTAATCTACAGAACACCGTGCTGCCCTCTTTATGGCTACTACCTTAAGCACGTAGTAGCGGGCATTTTGAAAAGTTCTGTTAGCTATCATCCGCCATCTTTAATCCAGAGAGCACCGTGCTGCCCTCTTTAGCTAGATACCTTTGAAATGTGGTGGCGGCAAATTGAAAAATTTCACGCGCTCTTGTTTGGAAACAAACTCACGTGCTTTTTTGACAGCCATCATCCGCCATCTTTAAGCAACAGAATACAGTGCTGCCCTCTTTGTTGTGGCGGTAAATTCCACATGCTTTACAAACCCATGTGCTTTTTTTTGACAGGTGTCATCTGCCAGAGAGCACCGTGCTGTCCTCTTTGTGCCGGTGACAAATTCCACGTGCATTTGACAGCTGTCATCCGCCATCTTTAATCAATAGAGCACTGTGCTGCTATCATGCGGGTAATTTCGTCAGCTGTCATCAGCCATCTTTAATCCACAGAGCACCGTGCTGCTCTTTGTAGTAGTGGGTAATTTGGAAAGTTCTGTTAGCTGTCATCCGCCATCTTTAATCAAGAGAGCACCGTGCTGCCATCTTTAGTTGAACTGTGGTGGCGGCAAATTCCACGTGCTCTTGTTTAGTAAACAAACTCACGCGCTTTTTGTCAGCTGTCATCCGCCATCTTACATCGCAAACCTCAGTGCTACACTCTTTAGTTGAAAAATGGTGACGGATAATTTAAAAAGAAAAATTCTACAGCAGCCATCTCTCGACGCTAATTACACAAGATGGTGGCTATACATGACTCCTTAAAGGTGCTTATGCGAGATGATCGCTATACATAGTTTCTTATGAGACGCCCTTGGGATGCTTGCGCAAGATGGCGGTTATACAAGGCTCCTTATGAAACACCCTAGGGATGTTTGCGCAAGATGGTGGTTGCTCTTATGAGGCGGCTTAAGGATCCTTGCACAAGTTGGCTAGAGACGCCCTAAGGATGCTTGCGCAAGATGGCGGACGCAAGATGGCGGTTATACATAGCTCCTTATGAGACAGCCAGTACTCGATACAACATGTGATTAGAACATTGATTGATGTGTTCAGAACACAAAATAAGTGATCAAGACTAGAATCAAACACTGCACTCGATGTCGTTAACTTCAACATGTGATTAAAACATTGTTTGGTGTGTTCAGAACACTACATAAGTAGAATCGAACTCTGTACAACATGTTCGGGGATACCTTTGTTCTAAGAAGATCAGATTGAAACATAACAAGACTAGAAATGAACACTGCACTCGATGTCGTTAACCTTAACATGTGAAGAGAACATTGATTGATGTGTTCAGATCACTAAACAAGTAGAACCGAACACTGTACAACATGTTAGGGGATACCTTTGTTCTAAGAAAATTAGATTGAAACATAACAAGACTAGAATCGAACACTGCACTCGATGTCGTTAACCTTAACATGTGATCAGAACATTGATTGATGTGTTCAGATCACTAAACAAGTAGAACCGAACACTGTACAACATGTTAGGGGATACTTTTGTTCTAAGAAGATCAGATTGAAACATAACAAGTCTAGAATTGAACACTGCACTCGATACAACATGTGATCAGAACATTGATTGATGTGTTCAGATCACTAAACAAGTAGAACCGAACACTGTACAACATGTTAGGGGATACCTTTGTTCTAAGAAAATTAGATTGAAACATAACAAGACTAGAATCGAACACTGCACTCGATGTCGTCAACCTTAACATGTGATCCGATACAACATGTTAGGGGATACATTTGTTCTAAGAAAATTAGATTGAAGCATAGCAAGACTAGAATCGAACACTGTAAGAACATTGTTTGATGTGTTCAGAGCAAAAGTACAACTTCAATGATTTACCTAGTGTAAAACACACACTGTGCACATATCGCATAGCTACCTCGCCTATCACTTGCCTAGTATGAAAATCAAAAACACTGTGCATATATCGCATAGCTAACTCGGCAACACTTCAAACGATTTGCTTGGTATGAAAATAAAAAAATCTATACCGCGTAGCTAACTCGTTCATCGCACTGCTAAGACGCTTAGTAATTGCAAATACACTGATATATATCATACGAAAATCAAGAAAGCACACTGCGTAGCCAACTCGCTCGGGTCACTCGCTTAGTAATTGCAACACGACTAGAACACTGATACACACACGGATAAGAATGTTGCGAGATACTACATACTTACATGTTTTTTTTAAAAAAAATACTGGGGGGTGAAATATCATAAATTATATGTACACATGTTGTCTCCTCCAAGTTGTAAGACGAAATAGACGCAGTACTGCGAGTTTCCGCTATAGCTGGCGAACGGAAGTAGCATGATATCTCAGCAAAAAAAAATAAAAAATAAAAATACGCGTGAGCTTGCATACATGCAAGTCAGACACAATGATGGATACCGCGATTCAAATCCTGGCAACTTATGCCGTCAGGAAGGGCATCCGGCGAGCATCTAGCTGTAAATCCCCGATTCTCATGTTAGAAAGAGCAACTTGTTGTAAAACATTCTTAATCCCAGCTCTTTGACGTCAGGAAGGGCAACCGGTCGAAAACAATAGTGTATGATGTAAGAGGTTAGATACTGCCAGTTTTGCGTCAGGAAGGGCAACTAGTCTTAAAACAAATTCTTGCGATTTAAAATCTTAGTTTTGCGTCAGGAAGGGCATCCGGCTGTAAAACAATAGTTCACGATACAGCGATTTAAAATCTAAGAAGTGCATCTAGCTGTAAAACCCCGATTCTCGTGTCAGAAGTTGTAAAAGAGATTCTTAATCCAAGTTCTTTGACGTCAGGAAGGGCAACCGGTCGAAAACAATAGTGTATGATGTAAGAGGCTAGATACTGCCAGTTTTGCGTCAGGAAGGGCAAGTAGTCTTAAAACAAATTCTTGCGATTTAAAATCTTAGTTTTGCGTCAGGAAGGGCATCCGGCTGTAAAACAATAGTTCACGATACAGCGATTTAAAATCTAAGACGAGCATCTACCTGTAAAACCCCGATTCTCGTGTTAGAAGTTGTAAAACAGATTCTTAATCCGAGTTCTTTGACGTCAGGAAGGGCAACCGGTCGAAAACAATAGTGTATGATGTAAGAGGTTAGATACTGCCAGTTTTGCGTCAGGAAGGGCAACTAGTCTTAAAACAAATTCTTGCGATTTAAAATCTTAGTTTTGCGTCAGGAAGGGCATCCGGCTGTAAAACAATAGTTCACGATACAGCGATTTAAAATCTAAGAAGTGCATCTAGCTGTAAAACCCCGATTCTCGTGTTAGAAGTTGTAAAAGAGATTCTTAATCCAAGTTCTTTGACGTCAGGAAGGGCAACCGGTCGAAAACAATAGCGTATGATGTAAGAGGTTAGATACTGCTATTTAAAATCCTAGGAGGGTATCCAGTTGTAAGACAGATTCTTGTGATTTAAAATCTCGCGTCAGGAAGGGCAACCGGTCGAAAACTATAGTGTATGATGTAAGAGGCTAGATACTGCTTTTTAAAATCCTAGAGTGGCATCCTGTTGTAAAACGGATTCTTGTGATTTAAAATCTCGCGTCAGGAAGGGCAACCGGTCGTAAAACGGATTCGTGCGATTTTAACTCATGCGTCAGGAGGGGGCACTCAGCTTTAAAACATATTTTCAATCCCGGTCCTGCTACGTTAGGAACCACATCTAGCTGTAAAAACAGGAGCTTCAAACATTTACAGTTTTAAGCTTTAGGAACGGGTTATGGGTTACATTTTTTGTTCTACTGCATAGAACACTATCTTTGAAGTTGTATCGGCGCAGTCATTCAGAGCGAGGTATGGAATGCATGTGTTAGCTGAAATTGCACACGTATATTCCGGCTGTAGTAACCTTGAACGAAGACACTGCACGCTGATGAGCGACTTGTTACTCACCGTGTAAGCTCCTAACATAAATTATCATGATTGTACGGAGAGGTTAAAACACACAGTGCTAGCATATAGCCCCCCCCTCCTATCGAAAGGGCCTGCACGGCGCCGGCATGTAGGCTACTCCTGTTGAAGTAGCCTGTACAAGGTTTAACACCCCTCTATCAACAGCCTTACTTAATACTAGCTTTTTTTGCACACCCTCGAAACTGCCTAAGAATGTAATATACTACCGTAGGGAGAGGGTAAAACTCGGTGCCAGCACATAGCCTACTCCTACCGAAGAAGCCTGCACATAGCTTAACGCCTCCATCCGACAAATGAATCACCCTCAACACTCTTGTACTCACAATCAGTTTCGGGGAAGCCTGCACAAGGTTTAACACAGCCATCAACAGCCCTTACTTAATGCTGGCTTTTTGCACGCCCTCAGCCTGCACACAGCTTATCACCTCCATCCGACAGATGAATCACTATCAAGATCTTGTACTCACAATCATTTTCGAAGGAGTCTGCACAAGGTTTAACGCCCCCATCAACAGCCCTTATTTAATGCTGGCTCTTTGCACGCCCTCGAAACTACCTGAGAATGTAATATGCAACAGTAGGATCACCCCCATCCGACAAATGAATCACCCTCAACACGAGTTTTACAGCTAGATGCACTTCTTAGATTTTAAATCGCTGTATCACGAACTATTGTTTTACAGCCGGATGCCCTTCCTGACGCAAAACTAAGATTTTAAATCGCAAGAATTTCTTTTAAGACTAGTTGCCCTTCCTGACGCAAAACTGGCAGTATCTAGCCTCTTATATCATACACTATTGTTTTCGACCGGTTGCCCTTCCTGACGTCAAAGAACTCGGATTAAGAATCTGTTTTACAACTTCTAACACGAGAATCGGGGTTTTACAGCTAGATGCTCTTGTTAGATTTTAAATCGCTGTATCGTGAACTATTGTTTTACAGCCGGATGCCCGTCCTGACGCAAAACTAAGATTTTAAATCGCAAGAATTTGTTTTAAGACTAGTTGCCCTTCCTGACGCAAAACTGGCAGTATCTAGCCTCTTACATCATACACTATTGTTTTCGACCGGTTGCCCTTCCTGACGTCAAAGAACTTGGATTAAGAATCTCTTTTACAACTTCTAACACGAGAATCGGGTTTTTACAGCTAGATGCACTTCTTAGATTTTAAATCGCTGTATCGTGAACTATTGTTTTACAGCCGGATGCCCTTCCTGACGCAAAACTAAGATTTTAAATCGCAAGAATTTGTTTTAAGACTAGTTGCCCTTCCTGACGCAAAACTGGCAGTATCTAGCCTCTTACATCATACACTATTGTTTTCGACCGGTTGCCCTTCCTGACGTCAAAGAACTCGGATTAAGAATCTGTTTTACAACTTCTAACACGAGAATCGGGGTTTTACAGCTAGTTGCTCTTGTTAGATTTTAAATCGCTGTATCGTGAACTATTGTTTTACAGCCGGATGCACTTCCTGACGCAAAACTAAGATTTTAAATCGCAAGAATTTGTTTTAAGACTAGTTGCCCTTCCTGACGCAAAACTGGCAGTATCTAGCCTCTTACATCATACACTATTGTTTTCGACCGGTTGCCCTTCCTGACGTCAAAGAACTCGGATTAAGAATCTGTTTTACAACTTCTAACTCGAGAATCGGGGTTTTACAGCTAGATGCACTTCTTAGATTTTAAATCGCTGTATCGTGAACTATTGTTTTACAACCGGATGCCCTTCCTGACGCAAAACTAGGATTTTAAATCGCAAGAATTTGTTTTAAGACTAGTTGCCCTTCCTGACGCAAAACTGGCAGTATCTAGCCTCTTACATCATACACTATTGTTTTCGACCGGTTGCCCTTCCTGACGTCAAAGAACTCGGATTAAGAATCTGTTTTACAACTTCTAACACGAGAATCGGGGTTTTACAGCTAGATGCTCTTGTTAGATTTTAAATCGCTGTATCGTGAACTATTGTTTTACAGCCGGATGCCCTTCCTGACGCAAAATTAAGATTTTCAATCGCAAGAATTTGTTTTAAGACTAGTTGCCCTTCCTGACGCAAAACTGGCAGTATCTAGCCTCTTACATCATACATTATTGTTTTCGACCGGTTGCCCTTCCTGACGTCAAAGAACTCGGATTAATAATCTGTTTTACAACTTCTAACACGAGAATCGGGGTTTTACAGCTAGATGCTCTTGTTAGATTTTAAATCGCTGTATCGTGAACTATTGTTTTACAGCCGGATGCACTTCCTGACGCAAAACTAAGATTTTAAATCGCAAGAATTTGTTTTAAGACTAGTTGCCCTTCCTGACGCAAAACTGGCAGTATCTAGCCTCTTACATCATACACTATTGTTTTCGACCGGTTGCCCTTCCTGACGTCAAAGAACTCGGATTAAGAATCTGTTTTACAACTTCTAACTCGAGAATCGGGGTTTTACAGCTAGATCCACTTCTTAGATTTTAAATCGCTGTATCGTGAACTATTGTTTTACAGCCGGATGCACTTCCTGACGCAAAACTAAGATTTTAAATCGCAAGAATTTGTTTTAAGACTAGTTGCCCTTCCTGACGCAAAACTGGCAGTATCTAGCCTCTTACATCATACACTATTGTTTTCGACCGGTTGCCCTTCCTGACGGCAAAGAACTCGGATTAAGAATCTGTTTTACAACTTCTAACACGAGAATCGGGGTTTTACAGCTAGATGCTCTTGTTAGATTTTAAATCGCTGTATCGTGAACTAATGTTTTACAGCCGGATGCCCTTCCTGACGCAAAACTAAGATTTTAAATCGCAAGAATTTGTTTTAAGACTAGTTGCCCTTCCTGACGCAAAACTGGCAGTATCTAGCCTCTTACATCATACATTATTGTTTTCGACCGGTTGCCCTTCCTGACGTCAAAGAACTCGGATTAAGAATCTGTTTTACAACTTCTAACACGAGAATCGGGGTTTTACAGCTAGATGCTCTTGTTAGATTTTAAATCGCTGTATCGTGAACTATTGTTTTACAGCCGGATGCACTTCCTGACGCAAAACTAAGATTTTAAATCGCAAGAATTTGTTTTAAGACTAGTTGCCCTTCCTGACGCAAAACTGGCAGTATCTAACCTCTTACATCATACACTATTGTTTTCGACCGGTTGCCCTTCCTGACGTCAAAGAACTCGGATTAAGAATCTGTTTTACAACTTCTAACTCGTGAATCGGGGTTTTACAGCTAGATGCACTTCTTAGATTTTAAATCGCTGTATCGTGAACTATTGTTTTACAGCCGGATGCACTTCCTGACGCAAAACTAAGATTTTAAATCGCAAGAATTTGTTTTAAGACTAGTTGCCCTTCCTGACGCAAAACTGGCAGTATCTAGCCTCTTACATCATACACTATTGTTTTCGACCGGTTGCCCTTCCTGACGTCAAAGAACTCGGATTAAGAATCTGTTTTACAACTTCTAACTTGAGAATCGGGGTTTTACAGCTAGATGCACTTCTTAGATTTTAAATCGCTGTATCGTGAACTATTGTTTTACAGCCGGATGCCCTTCCTGACGCAAAACTAAGATTTTAAATCGCAAGAATTTGTTTTAAGACTAGTTGCCCTTCCTGACGCAAAACTGGCAGTATCTAGCCTCTTACATCATACACTATTGTTTTCGACCGGTTGCCCTTCCTGACGTCAAAGAACTCGGATTAAGAATCTGTTTTACAACTTCTAACACGAGAATCGGGGTTTTACAGCTAGATGCTCTTGTTAGATTTTAAATCGCTGTATCGTGAACTATTGTTTTACAGCCGGATGCCCTTCCTTACGCAAAACTAAGATTTTAAATCGCAAGAATTTGTTTTAAGACTAGTTGCCCTTCCTGACGCAAAACTGGCAGTATCTAGCCTCTTACATCATACATTATTGTTTTCGACCGGTTGCCCTTCCTGACGTCAAAGAACTCGGATTAAGAATCTGTTTTTCAACTTCTAACACGAGAATCGGGGATTTACAGCTAGATGCTCTTCTTAGATTTTAAATCGCTGTATCATGAAGTATTGGTTTACAGCCGGATGCCCTTCCTGACGCAAAACTAAGATTTTAAAACAGAAGAATTTGTTTTAAGACTAGTTGCCCTTCCTGACGCAAAACTAGCAGTATTTAGCCTCCTACATCATACACTATTGTTTTCGACCGGTTGCCCTTCCTGACGTCAATGAAGTGGGATTAAGAATGTTTTACAACAAGTTGCTCTTTCTAACATGAGAATCGGGGATTTACAGCTAGATGCTCGCCGGATGCCCTTCCTGACGGCATAAGTTGCCAGGATTTAAATCGCGGTATCCATCATTGTGTCTGACTTGCATGTATGCAAGCTCACGCGTATTTTTTTTTTATTTTTTTTTTGCTGAGATATCATGCTACTTCCGTTCGCCAGCTATAGCGGAAACTCGCAGTACTGCGTCTATTTCGTCTTACAACTTGGAGGAGACAACATGTGTACATATAATTTATGATCTTTCACCCCCAATATTTTTTTTTTAAAAAAACATGTAAGTATGTAGTATCTCGCAACATTCTTATCCGTGTGTGTATCAGTGTTGTAGTCGTGTAGCAATTACTAAGCGAGTGACCCGAGCGAGTTGGCTACGCAGTGTGCTTTCTTGATTTTCGTATGACATATATCAGTGTGCTTAAAGTAAATACAAAATTTTAATATTCCACCTACTCAATACTAAAAAATCATGTGATGTTTTTACAAAAACATTACCATGACATTAAAAGGTACTAGTTTCGGTCCACTGTGGACCATCATCAGCCTAGCCAAATTACAACAGTAAAAGACATAGTGATAAAAATAGTATGGAGAAATGAGAGGATCTAAAAGGATGGGATGGTGGTGGAATGACATTCCTCCCCTCCGTATTCACCTACCCCTTTCCTGCTGATCTACTCCGCGCCATGCTCACTCCGTAAGTTGCATTCAATCCAGCAAGTTTGTTCCACGCAGCGCAAGGTGAGTCATCGTTTATATTTTCCGGTGCCTGGCTTGTTCTCCATTCGATTACCCGCGTTAATACTATCTTCTTTCCCCAGGTTCATTGGGGTCCCGATTGATCTGAGACTTCTGTTCAACACAGAAAGTCTTTAATTCCACCATAGAACAGGTTCAACTTTGTCAATTTTAATCTGGTGCTAGTCTCATTGGACAATTCTTCCCTCTACGCAAAAGTTGAACTTACATCTACAACTTTCTAGAAGCATATACGTAGTTATATATATCAATCGTACCGGGCGAGTTGGCCGTGCGCGTAGAGGCGCGCGGCTGTGAGCTTGCATCCGGGAGATAGTAGGTTCGAATCCCACTATCGGCAGCCCTGAAAATGGTTTTCCGTGGTTTCCCATTTTCACACCAGGCAAATGCTGGGGCTGTACCTTAATTAAGGCCACGGCCGCTTCCTTCCAATTCCTAGGCCTTTCCTATCCCATCGTCGCCATAAGACCTATCTGTGTCGGTACGACGTAAAGCCCATAGCAAAAAATATATCAATCGTGCAACAGAGGAGCAACTGCCAACCTGACTATCTCATCAAGAGTTTTTACTGTGACTTCACAAGATTTTACTTGTCATTGTGAACACTTCTGTTACTTTTATCATTATTCGCAAATACGGTTTTTTCACTTTTATCTGTCATTCCACCACCATCCCATCCTTTTAGATCCTCTCATTTCTCCATACTATTTTTATCACTATGTCTTTTACTGTTGTAATTTGGCTAGGCTGATGATGGTCCACAGTGGACCGAAACTAGTACCTTTTAATGTCATTGTAATGTTTTTGTAAAAACATCACATGATTTTTTAGTATTGAGTAGGTGGAATATTAAAATTCTGTATTTACTTTAAGCATAGTAGCAACTCAATACGGAACCTATCAATGAAGTTTATTACTTTTAATATATCAGTGTATTTGCAATTACTAAGCGTCTTAGCAGTGCGATGAACGAGTATAACGCGGTATAGATTTTTTTATTTTCATACTAAGCAAATCATTTGAAGTGTTGCCGAGTTAGCTATGCGATATGTGCACAGTGTGTGTTTTACACTAGGTAAATCATTGAAGTTGTACTTTTGCTCTGAACACATCAAACAATGTTCTTACAGTGTTCGATTCTAGTCTTGCTATGCTTCAATCTAATTTTCTTAGAACAAAGGTATCCCCTAACATGTTGTATCGGATCACATGTTAAGGTTGACGACATCGAGTGCAGTGTTCGATTCTAGTCTTGTTATGTTTCAATCTAATTTTCTTAGAACAAAGGTATCCCCTAACATGTTGTACAGTGTTCGGTTCTACTTGTTTAGTGATCTGAACACATCAATCAATGTTCTGATCACATGTTGTATCGAGTGCAGTGTTCAATTCTAGTTTTGTTATGTTTCAATCTGATCTTCTTAGAACAAAGGTATCCCCTAACATGTTGTACAGTGTTCGGTTCTACTTGTTTAGTGATCTGAACACATCAATCAATGTTCTGATCACATGTTAAGGTTAACGACATCGAGTGCAGTGTTCGATTCTAGTCTTGTTATGTTTCAATCTAATTTTCTTAGAACAAAGGTATCCCCTAACATGTTGTACAGTGTTCGGTTCTACTTGTTTAGTGATCTGAACACATCAATCAATGTTCTCTTCACATGTTAAGGTTAACGACATCGAGTGCAGTGTTCAATTCTAGTCTTGTTATGTTTCAATCTGATCTTCTTAGAACAAAGGTATCCCCGAACATGTTGTACAGCGTTCGATTCTACTTATGTAGTGTTCTGAACACACCAAACAATGTTTTAATCACATGTTGAAGTTAACGACATCGAGTACAGTGTTCGATTCTAGTCTTGACCACTTATTTTGTGTTCTGAACACATCAATCAATGTTCTGATCACATGTTGTATCGAGTACTGGCTGTCTCATAAGGAGCTATGTATAACCGCCATCTTGCGTCCGCCATTTTGCGCAAGCATCCTTAGGGCGTCTCTAGCCATCTTGTGCAAGGATCCTTAAGCCGCCTCATAAGAGCAACCACCATCTTGCGCAAACATCCCTAGGGTGTCTCATAAGGAGCCTTGTATAACCGCCATCTTGCGCAAGCATCCCAAGGGCGTCTCATAAGAAACTATGTATAGCGATCATCTCGCATAAGCACCTTTAAGGAGTTATGTATAGCCACCATCTTGTGTAATTAGCGTCGAGAGATGGCTGCTGTAGAATTTTTCTTTTTAAATTATCCGCCACCATTTTTCAACTAAAGAGTGTAGCACTGAGGTTTGCGATGTAAGATGGCGGATGACAGCTGACAAAAAGCGCGTGAGTTTGTTTACTAAACAAGAGCACGTGGAATTTGCCGCCACCACAGTTCAACTAAAGATGGCAGCACGGTGCTCTCTTGATTAAAGATGGCGGATGACAGCTAACAGAACTTTCCAAATTACCCACTACTACAAAGAGCAGCACGGTGCTCTGTGGATTAAAGATGGCTGATGACAGCTGACGAAATTACCCGCATGATAGCAGCACAGTGCTCTATTGATTAAAGATGGCGGATGACAGCTGTCAAATGCACGTGGAATTTGTCACCGGCACAAAGAGGACAGCACGGTGCTCTCTGGCAGATGACACCTGTCAAAAAAAAGCACATGGGTTTGTAAAGCATGTGGAATTTACCGCCACAACAAAGAGGGCAGCACTGTATTCTGTTGCTTAAAGATGGCGGATGATGGCTGTCAAAAAAGCACGTGAGTTTGTTTCCAAACAAGAGCGCGTGAAATTTTTCAATTTGCCGCCACCACATTTCAAAGGTATCTAGCTAAAGAGGGCAGCACGGTGCTCTCTGGATTAAAGATGGCGGATGATAGCTAACAGAACTTTTCAAATTGCCCGCTACTACGTGCTTAAGGTAGTAGCCATAAAAAGGGCAGCACGGTGTTCTGTAGATTAACGATGGCGGATGACACCTGTTGAAATTGCCCGCATGATAGCAGCACGGTGCTCTGTTGATTAAAGATGGCGGATGACAGCTGTCAAAAAAGCACATGGCTTTGTTTGCAAACAAGAGCACGTGGAATTTACCCCCACCACATTTCAAACGAAAGATTGCAGCACCGTTCTCTCTGGATTAAAGATGGCGGATGACAGCTATCAGAAAAGCATATAGGTTTGTAAAGCACGTGGAATTTACCGCCACCACATTTCAAAGGTAAGTAGCTAAAGAGGGCAGCACGGTGCTTAAAGATGGCTGCTGTCAAAAAGCATTTTTCAAATTATCCGTCACCACATTTCAAAGGTAAGTAGCTAAAGAGGGCAGCACTGTGCTCTATAGATTAAAGATGGCGGATGACAGCTGCACGTGGAAGGAAAGTAGCTAAAGAGGGCAGCACTGTGCTCTGTGGATTAAAGATGGCGGATGTCAGCTGCACGTGGCTTTGTTTATCTCACGCTAGTGAGGTTAAGTTGGTAGCACTAAGGTTTAGACCCGTCAAGATGGCAGCACTGCGGATGACAGGTGACGAATTTGCAGCTACTGCGATAAAGAGGGCAGCACAGTGCTCTGTGGTTTAAAGATGGCGGATGACAGCTGACAAAAAAGCACGTGGCTTTGTTTACCACACGCTAGTTAGGTTAAGTTGGCACTACTGAGGTTTAGGCCCGTCAAGATAGCAGTACTGAGGTTAGCGATGCGGTGTTGTCTGTCAAAAAGCACGTGGCTGTCAAAAAAACACGTGGCTTTTTTTACCTCGCACTAGTGAGGTTAAGTTGGCACTACTGAGGTTTGGGCCCGTCAAGATGGCAGTACTGAGGTTAGCGATGCGTTGTTGTCTGTCAAAAAGCACCTGGCTGTCAAAAAAACACGTGGCTTTGTTTACCTCACGCTAGTTAGGTTAAGTTGGCACTACTGAGGTTTAGGCCCGTCAAGATGGCAGCAGTGAGGTTAGCGATGCGTTGTTGTCGATGACAGCTGTCAAAAAGCACTTGGCGTTTACAAATTCAAATCTCCCGCCAAAATTCAAATTTCCCGCCAAACTTCAAATTTCCCGCCAGAATTCAAATTTCCCGCCAAAATTCAAATTTCCCGCGGGAGGAGGATCCAGAACTGTCCAATTATACTACTGTGATAGCTGTGGACAGTAGGCAGCTCATCGAGATGGTGCGTTTAGAAATAATAATCATGGATATAACAATAATAATAATAATAATAATAATAATGAGTCGGAACAAATTAAAGTTGTGGTTGAGAGTTAAATGTGAGCGACGATTGTGATGATTAATTTTTATGATAACAATGGACAACATGATGACCGCTAGGGTACATGTTAGTCGTGAGGATATTGTGATTTATGGTGATATGGTTAATTATTCATGGAATAATAACAAATGTTGGCTCAACAACTTATATTGTGTAAAGTAAGGATTCAATATTTTTCATGAGGTTATATGAGTGCATTCTTCGATGTATCCCTAACTGATGGTGCTGATGATTGTTTCTTTTTTATTCGTCCTAGTTTGGTCATGGTGATTCATTGCTATTATCTACTATTATCTGCTAATAATGCGAGGGTCTTCAACCTAATTCTGAAGAGAGAAATAATAATAATAATAATAATAATAATAATAATAATAATAATAATAATCTTGATACTATGATAAAATCTGCTGATAAATAATTGGGGGAGATTGTGTAAGTGTGAGGCAGCTTATCCATGTGATTCGACAGTGACATTTCATTTGATGTTTTTTCATGTGGTTTATTGTCATGTGGAGTTTTGTTTCGGTTTGTTGCGCGTTTCACTACGCGATACTCTGCTATCTATCCACAGTAAAATTAGTAAGTCAATGACTGTTTTAAATTTTCAATAAAAGAATACAGTTGAGCGTAATCTGAGGAGGGGAAAGTCGCCAAAAAAATTCCAATTAAATGCCAAAGAATTTTCCAATGAAATGTTAAAACATTTTCCAATGAAATGTTAAAGGAATTTTCCAATGGAATTGTAAAGAACTTACCAAGTAAATGTTAAAGTATTTTCTTACGATGATGTTAAAAAAAATTCCAAGTATTTGTAAGCGAATTTTCTAAATATTTGTGAAAGAAGTTTTGCAAGAATTTTCCAAAGATTTGTAAAGGGAATTTCCAGAAATTATACAATAGGATTTTCCAAAGAGTCATGGTGAATTAGAGAATTACTTGATGGGGATTTACCAGAACTTGTGTAAAGGAGCAGTAAAATTGGTAAAGAATTAATTCATCAAGGAAATAGTGTATAATTTAATGATTTAATGTAGCAATATCGGTCATAATGACATTGTTGCTAACATTCTAACATTCTAACATTGATTGGTTCAATGTTACAGTTCCCTAAATATACGATTTTGACCCGAAGCATGGTTTCGGACAAGGTGATTAAATGAAGATGGGTTGTAACGAATGGAACCCATAAGCATGCAGTGTACATATGTTTACATTACAGATCAGAAGTAGTCAATTTTGAGTTGTATTGGTGTAAAATGGTTTTTTTCTTTTCTCATCTGCATGTCCAGACTGTTGTTCATTTAATAAATGTTATTGTTATTTGGTTCCGATTTCTTTTATCATGTTGTGTCACCTATCCAGTCACCTATCCAGTCACCTATAGCCCTGCAAATTAAACATTTCTTAACGTCTGTCCCGAAACAGTAAAGTTGGAGTGGCATAACCACACATTCACCACATTTGGCCCAGTTTTACGATCAGATGCAATGCTCTCCTCCTCATCGGACCTAGTTTTACGGGTAGAAGCCCTACCCTCCTCACAGACGCCATTTTGGAGGGGCCTAGCCACACAGTCGTCATCTTGGGCCCAGTTTTACGGTCAGATGGCTTTTACCCCTCACAGACGCCATTGTGTTCCCAGGGCCAAGTTTTATGGTCAGATGCCCTTCCCTCCTCCTCATCGGGCCTGGTTTTACGGGTAGATCGCCTTCTCCCTCACAGGCTCCATTTTCTCTACATGGCCTAGTTTTACGGCCACATGCCCTTCTCTCCTCCTCATCGGGCCTAGTTTTACGGCCAGATACCCTTCTCCCTCACAGACGCCCAGTTGTTTACAGGATCTAATTTTACGGTCAAATGCCCTTCTCTCCTCCTCATCGGAGATAGTTTTACGGGTAGATGACCTGCCTCCCTCACAGACGCCATTTTGTTTACAGGGCCCAGTTTTACGGCAAGATCCCCTTCCCTCCTGATATGTCGCAGTTTTACGGTTATATGCTCTTCCCCCTTTATTATTATCCTAGTACTGTTCTCCCATTGATTTAGCCGAGTTATATGGCGTAGTTTCACAATTAGTTACCCTTCCCTTCTCCTCCTCATTATCATTCTAGTAGTGTACTCCTCCTGGTCAGCACATTTTACAGCCACACACGCATTGCAGTATGATAGAATCAGCTAGACTTTGCTAGGTTACCATACAACATTTGAGAAACGACATAGACCTTAAAAACATTGATAAAAAAATAGCATCCTCTGGAAAACGGGTATTTACAGATGCATTACCGTGATTAATTCTACACACATTTCAATCACTTTTAGTTTTTAATTACTTACTGCAGATTACCATAACATATTGTAACAGTAAAAGTTCATTACGTCGGCTAGCAAGGCATGAGACTTGACGCAGGTTGTGTCCGTTCTCTATCTGAATCGTTACAGAGGAGAGGGTAGCAAGAAATAAGTGTAATAGAATTTTTCTAAGTTTGTTGAAGAGTTGATTCATATAGTAAAGGTAAAAATTAAACATCACCTCAGTACAGAAGTTAGAGTAAAAGTCTCTCCTTGGGTTGGGCTGAAACTGGTACACCGCGGGTTTGCAATGTTCATTTACAGCTTCAACATCTTCCGAGAAGGTCTGCAATATCTCGAATTTCTGGAATATCTTGAATTTCTAGAAGATCTCGACGATTTAGGAGCACTTGTAGAAATGGGAACGACACTGCACTAATGTTCGAACGTACTCGTACGGTATTCAATCTCTGCAAAACAAAGTTATTATTATTATTATTATTATTATTATTATTATTATTATTATTATTATTATTATTATTATTATTATTATTATTATTATTGACGATTTCAAACAGATCACAGGCAACGATAGACTGTCCCTAAAGTCTGATCGAACTTGACGATGATGCTATAGTGACACTGACGTCGAAGTTAACACAGTCAATTAAATTAAAAATCAAATTGAACTCTTAATGTTAATTGAGATTGAATCTGTGATGTATCAGCCAATAAAGAAAGAAATTAACAGGTCACTTTATCACAGTCAAAATATTAATAATGTTGGCTGAACAATAACGAAGAAAATAACGTATTTCACTTTGAAGTTCACACAGTTCGATTACGAATTTATCCTTGATATAAACTGTACCTAACTAAAGATTCTTATTCTGTGAATTTAGTTCCGTTCACAATTAAATAATGTTGAAAAGAAAACAATGCTTGTTTTAGAACTGTCCTGGGTTTGACACAAGGCCTATCCTAATAATTAATAAATGTCTTACGCACGTTAATTACACCAGTTCATTTAATCAAAGATTTGAGACTGAGTTCTACCAAGACTCCGATCACTGGGAAAAAATCTAAGTTCGTTGGCACTGTTAGACGCAATTAATTATGTCAGTAAGTTGGGTAAAGTAAACGTACAGTTCGAAGAAATACTCTATCACCTTGGTAAATTTAAATACTAAATTATGTACAGTTTGACGCTCCACTGTCAGAAATGCAAATACTGGATTATGTACAAGTCGATATTTCACTGTCAGAAAAGTGGATCACTTTCAGAATTTACATACGGGGTTAAATCACTTTGTCAAGAAAACTTACAGTTTTACAGTTTGATGTTTCACTGCCATAGAAATTCTATCACCTCATGAAATTCAAACATCGAATTATGTTCAAGTGCCTGGTAAGGTAGAATCATACTCATGAGAAAAATATAAGTTCAAACTACACTGTTCAGGTAAATAATTAGTCACTCGAAATGTACACGTCTTGTAGTTGAACTTCTATTGTCACACGCAACACGATGCGTTGCGGAGTTAGAGTTCCTAATGCGGACTTGAACTTTCGCCGGGGTTGAACTGGAGACTCGCATTACGGCAGCGAAGAATGACCATCAGCCAACCGACCGCCTCGACTGTGGCACAAAATCGACTGGTTTAACAAGTGAAATGCCTGCCTTTTTGTACAGGATCTCGGAGAATTGAAGCTATTTTATATTATTCAATATATCCTTTAATATTTGATATATTTCTTCTATGTTCGGGGATGACGATCATAAAAAATTGGGCTACACGATGATGTAGTTCATTTTCTAGGACGATACTCCAGTCAAAAGATATTGACGATAGAACGTAAAGATCTTTCCATCGACTGACGTAATCTGGCCTTGACCGTGATCCTCATCGTGACGTCACAACTCCAGCTCGCTCTCAGCTGTCGTGCTTGCAGGCTGCCGGATGTGATCGCATGGCGCGGGTCATCATTTCTGGTATAATGTATACTTACATATAAAAAATAAGGAAAATAAACATGATTAAAACTTGTATATCTGGACATTACTGTGTTATCTTAAGAAATGAATGCGACTGAGGCTGAACATTGTGCCTGCCTGCCTCTGCAAACCGGAAAACGGATGTTAGAGTCAGCGCACTTGCATGCACAGCTGTCCGCTGATTACGTTATACCGACAGTATTGGTAGAACATAGAATTATAATACAATAATTAACATATACGATTTAAAATGTTGGGCCAGCAGCATGGTGTAAGTTCACGGCCGGAGTTCGATTCCGGGGTAGGTCAGAGGATTTTTAACAACATCTGAGGGCTGGTTCGTGGTCTACACAGCCTACATGTTTACAATTGAGGTGTTATCTGCTAGTAAGGTAGTGGGCCCGATCTAGAAAGCCAAGAATAACGGTCGAGAGGATTCGTCGTGCTGACGACACGTCACACCGTAATTTGCAGGCCTTCGGGCTGACCAGCGGTTGCTTGGTAGGCTATAGCCCTTCGGGGCTGTTGCATTTGTACAGAGCAGTAGAATATGACTTACAGTACCCCTGCCTGTCGTAAGAGGATACTAAAAGGGGCACACAGCGGCGCAGGGGTTGCGTTTCTGCCTCTTACATTTGAGACTACGGGTTCGATTCCGGGCCAGGTTAGGAACATTTTTACCTGCATCTGAGGGCTGGTTCGTGGTCTACATAGCCTATATATTTACAATTGAGGTAATATCTGATAGTGAGTTAGCCGCCTCGGTCTAGAAATCGAAGAATAACTAACGAGAGTTCAGGCTTCAGAGGATCCAGCCAGAGGGGCTGGCTAGCCAGCTGGTGCCAGCTGTATCACTCAGCTCTATAAATTATTATTATTGCTCGACTTCTTGATGAATGAACAGCGTTGTTACCAAGGAAATGCTGGGGCTGTATCACTCACCTCGACAATTATTATTATTATTATTATTATTATTATTATTATTATTATTATTATTATTATTATTATTGATGGTGGTGGTAGTGGTGGTGGTGGTGGTGGTGGTGTTGGTGTTGTTCCACTCCTTGCTGAATGAACAGCATTGTTACGAAGGAAATGCTGGGGCTGTATCACTCACCTCGACAATTATTATTATTATTATTATTATTATTATTATTATTGGTGTTGCTGTTGTTCGACTCCTTGCTGAGTGAACAGCGTTGTTACCAAGCAAATGTTGAGGCTGTATCACTGAGCTCGACAATTACACTAGTGACCAAATGTTAAGCATAATCAGTAAACGAGGCCATACCGCTTGATGGGAACGTCAAAAGGATTGCTGAACAAACAGAAATGAATCACACACCATATGTCACGCAACTTGTCCAAAAACAGTGTCAGAAAGGTTCTGATGGATAAGGTACACCTTTGACAAAAACTAACTAAACTTGATAATGTCTTCCACAACAAAATATGCTGTTAATAGGGTGTATGGTTACCCCTAACGGCCACACATGCTTCGCAGCAACGTGGCATGCTCTCTTTGAGATGGTCCAAGAGCTCTTGTGGCAGTAGATTCCATTCCTCCGAAAGGACAATGCGAAGGTCAAGGAGGGTCCTTGATGGAGGCTGACGGGATATAATTTGCCTCCCCAATGCATCCCAGGCATGTTCTATAGGATTCAGATTCGCAGAACTCGCTGACTAGTCCATGCGATGAATGTTTTCTCCAGCCAGAAATTCATCCAGCTGAGCAGCGCGGTGCGGCCGGGCATTATCGTCCATTAAGAGGAAGTCTGGACCAACCGCATCTGTGAAGAGTAGAACATGTGGTCTCAGCATCTCATCCCTGTATCTTCGAGCGTTAACAGTGTTCCTCGGACAACCCCTGAAGATGTACAGGTCCGTACGGCCATTCAACATGATTCCGCTCCACACCATGACGCCACCACCAGCACACTCGTCCCGTCCCACGATGTTCCTGTGGTTGTATCGGCTACCCGGTTCTCTCCAGATTAATGTGCGACGGGAATCGTTCTGCAAACTGAAGCGGGATTCATCTGTGAAGAGCACATGTCTCCATTCATTCATGGTCCAGTTACGATGTTGACGGCTCCACAGTAAACGGGCCCGTCTCTGTGCCGGTGTGAGCGGGACGCACACCGCTGGACGTCGGGCAAACAGCCCTGCTGTTCTGAGCCACCGATACACAGTTTGCCGGGAAACGGCAACCCCTAAGACGGCTGCAAGCTCCGCCGACAATTGTCTTGCAGATGCACTCCGATTTCGTCGGATTGTATCGGTCCTGCTGTGGGGTGGTTACGCTTGGTCGGCCTGGTACTGGCCTACGACTAACATCTCCAGTGTCTCGAAATCGTCTCCAAAGCCTCGAAATTATACTTTGTGGCACATTCAAAGATACGGCGACTTCGGTCTGTGTCTGGCCTGCTTCAAGGGAGCCGAGTATTCTACCCTGAAAAACGGGGTCCAAATGGTGTCGTTGTGCCATTATGTTGTCACGTTCACCACGAGGCTACACTCCGCACACTATAACAGGGCAAACACGACTGAGGGAATATGGGGCGCAGACACTGGCTGTGTTTACCTTGCAGTTACGCCGCTAGTCAAAGCAGGGAACACTCCTTTCCTATACAGAGCGAACACATAAGATTCGTAGGTGCATATGTTGTGCGATTTGCGGTCTATTTCCTGTTGCCCTGCTTACTCGTAACTTACGCTTAACTTTAGGACACTAGTGTATTATTGCCCGACTCCTTGGTGAATGAACAACTTTGTTACCAGTCAAATGCTGGAGGGCTGTATCACTCAGCTCGACTATTATTATTATTATTATTATTATTATTATTATTATTATTATTATTATTATTATTATTATTATTATTATTATTATTATTGCCTCACTCCTTGCTTAATGAATAGCGTTACCAAGTAAATGCTGGGGCTGTATCATTCAGCTCGACAATTAACAATTCTTCTTCTTCTTCTTTCAAATGGGCCACCAGAGGACCACGTGCCAATTTCAATTCCTTCTTCTTTGTTCTTTCCTTTTCTTCCAGTACGCTTTCATCTGTTCACTATGTTTCTTCTTTCTGTCTTCAGATCACTTTGAACCAGTATTTTTTACTTTCCTACCTTGGAATCCTTCTATTTTCAATACTTTTTCCCGAAAGCCTTCTCTATTATTTATTTCTTCTGTTGTTATATTGTCTTTTTCTAAATCCTTTCTTACTTCATTGACCCAGCTTGTCGTTGATTTCTTACCCCCACAAATATCTGAAAATCTTGCTGGGTAATCTACTATCTTGCATTCGATATAAATGTCCAAAAAACATAAGTCTCCTTTTCCTCATTACATCTGATATATTTTCTATTTTTTGATATATTTCAGCATTACTTTGTAATTTCCAACCTTCTGCTGTGTTTTGTGGGCCTAATATTTTCCTCATGATTCGCCTTTCTAGTATTTCTAGTTTATCTAAATTATAGTTTAATGCCAGACATTCGCTTGCATATAGGCATTCTGGCTTTACTACTGTGTTGTAATGCCTTATTTTTGCATTTTTGGATAGGCATATTTTATTGTAGATATCTTTGTGACACCATAAGCTCTCTCCATTTTATGTACCCTCACCTCTACTGCAGATTTTTCTAAACCATTTTCTTGGATTATTTCCCCTAGATATTTGAATTTTTTTACCCTCTCTATTTGGCCAATATCTGTTTTCAGAAATTTTGGTGCATCCCAAATATTTGTTAAAAATTTTGTTTTTTCTGCAGAAATTCTTAAGCCAGTTCTGCTGGCGATTCTTTCCAAGACATTTACTTGGGTTATAGCAGATGTCACATTTTCAAAACGTATTGCAAAGTCATCTGCAAATGCAAGACAATTTATTTCGATCCTTTTGTTTCCTCTTCCTAACCTTATCGGTGAAGTGTTGAGTTCAATAAGTTTTTCGTTCCAAATTCTCACTATTTTCTCTAGGACACAATTAAAAAGAATTGGGGATAGTCCGTCACCTTGTCGTACACCAGTTTTTATTTTGAAAGGCTGTGAAAACTCTCCCAGAAATTAAACTTTAGAGACTGTGTCTGTAAGTGTTTCACGGATTAGATTTGCCAGTTTAGACTTTATGCCAAATTCTCGAATTATTTTATATATACTTTCTCTGTCAACAGAATCAAAAGCCTTTTTGAAATCTACATACATGACTACAATGTCCTTTGAATTAAGTAACCTGTGGCGAATTATTGACTTAAGATTAAATATTTGTTCTGAACATGATCTTCCTTTCCTGAAACCACCTTGATATTCACCTAAATGATTGTCTAGTGTTGTTTCTACTCTGTTTAATAAAATCTTGGAAAATATTTTATATGTCACTGCTAATAAAGATATTCCTCTGTAGTTATTAACGTCCTGTTTATTACCTTTTTTGTGGAGTGGATGTATCAAGGCTACTTTCCATTCCTCAGGATTTTTTCAGTTTTCCAGATGTCTTCAAAGAGTAATTGTAGCTCATTTGCTATATTTGGCAAGGACCACTTCAAAAGTTCCGCTGTAATAGAATCTTCTCCGCTAGCTTTGTTGTTTTTGAGGGTTTTAATTACTGCTTCAATTTCTTTCATAGTTGGTGGTATGTCTTCTTCCAAATTTTCATCAATATCTTGAAATTCTAATTTATGACTTGGTTCAGGACAGTTCAAAAGTTGATCAAAATATCTTGCTAATATCTCACAATTTTCAGTATTGCTTAGTCCAATTCTGCCGTTTTCATCCTTGAAACTAACATTCATTCTTAAAAGTCTGATAAAAGTCACGGGTGTTATTTTTTATAAAGTTTTTGTCCATTGCTATAAGTTTCTCCTTTTGAAAGGCTCGTTTAGTACTTCTGATTATCCTTGCTGTTTCCTTCCTTTGTTGTTTAAACTGATCAAAATCTTCAATTTTCTATGAGCATTTCCATTTTTTCCATGTTTTAGCCCTCTCTGCTAAAGCTTCTTCACATATTTCATTCCACCATATTTTCCTTTTATTTTTTATTGACCCAAATGTTTTCTGTGCCGCATAATTAATTGCTAATTTAGCCACTTTAATTTCGTCTCGGTAGCTTTTAATTGATTCTTTTGTTATAGTAAGTCTGTCTACATTATATTTTATTAACCTCTGTGGCTTTCTTTGTTCTTTATTAGGTAGGAGTTTGGCTTTAATTTTAGAGAGATAATGGTCAGAATCAAATTCACCATTCCTTACTACTTTCACATTCATAATTTCTTTTGTACTTTTTTTTGAAACAGCCACATGCTCTAACTGAAATTCTCCTAACATTGGGTTTGGAGATATCCATGTTTTAGCTTTTCTGGGGAGTTTCCTAAAGAAGGTTGACATTAGTTTCAGGTGATAGCTTTGACACAAACTGATTAGCCTAATACCATTTGTATTTGTTCTTCTGTGGGCTGGGTAATGTCCTACTACATTTCTAAATTTATTTTCTCTACCTATTTGTGCATTGAAGTCACCTAATAGTAATATGGTGTTCATTTTCGGAATTTTGGATATTTCATTTTCCAAACGAACCCAGAATTCCTCTGTTTTTGAGGGTTTTTCCTATTGTCTTCATTTATTGGTGCATGGCAATTAACAAGTGTGTACGTTTTGTTTTTGCATTTAATTGATAGGAGAGATATTCTTTCTGAGTTGGATTTAAATTCTGTTACATAACCTATTATACTTTTATGAATGTAGAAAGCTGTACCAAGTAGTGGCATCCCCTTCATAATTTTTATTGCTGGTTTGCCTTTAAAGATCCTGTAGTTACAAGTGTCTATTACATTTTCATCTAGGAATCTAGTTTCTTGAACTGCCAAAATTTGAATTTTGTTTTTCTTTAGAAGTATTTCTAGTTCTTTTTGTTTACCAGTCTTGAGTAGAGAATTTACATTTAAAGTGCCAAAAAAGAATTCCTTTTTGAATTTTATTTTAGAAGGATTCCAAGGTTGCTCCGACTCAACCTTCTGATTGCAGTTGTTGGGACTCCCCAGAACCTGTAGTCCCAATGCATTGCGTGACGCAATGGTGGATTTCTCTTTGGAGTTACCATCTGGGGTAGTGCCTTCATTCAGCGGACTTTCCATACTGCAATTGAAATTGTATAAAATACAAAGTGAGGAATTAGATTCCAGGATAAGATCGGATTGTTAGTCCGAAATTTGATTTTTGTTCGTGGTTCACTCCACTAGGCTCTTCCGCTCTCTCCACCGTTTGGAACTAAAGCAGAGTTCCTCTTCCGCCTTCAAGACCGTTGGCCAGGTTTCACCTGTAACCCTAGGCAGGGGCCCTTACTGGATGCTACCACCCGAAGCCAGATGGACCCAGGTTTTTTAACGAGGTTGTTACTCCTCCCGCTCCTCACTTCCTCGTCTCTTGATTATTATTATTATTATTATTATTATTATTATTATTATTATTATTATTATTATTATTATTATTATTATTATTATTGCCCTACTCGTTTTTGAATGAACAGTGTTGTTACCAAGCAAATGCTGGGGCTGTATCATTCAGCTCGGCAATTATTATTGTACCGGGAGCTACACACGCCACGTTCATTCGAATGAAGCGCCTTGAAGAATGTCCATCTGATATATGAAGTTTGCAAAACTAGTGCAAGCAGTTTGGACTTGAATTGAGAAGGTAATGACTGATGATATTCGCGAGTACTCCTCTTGCTCCAGTTTTGCTATATAATAGAGGTTGGTAATCGTTACTTTAGTGTATGAGTGATCAGAAGTAAATATCTGGATCACCTACTACATTCTTGTAAGTAAGATACCTACCTAGAATATTATATCCGTGGCAAGGGCGCCCATACGCGGGGGCAAGGTGGGGCCAACCCCCCCCCCCCCCCAACATTAGCTTTCAGGGAAAGACAAAAATCTAGTGTAATCAGGTGTTTTCCTTTCAAGAAAATGATTTAAAAGTCAGTATTACGTAGAAGCGGCAGTACCGTCCCCCGCCAACAGGCAGGGGATACCGAATACAAGTCGCCATTTATCTTCCAAAATATGAAAAATACTACGTACCTCCAGGTTTCTGTCCACCCCCCCCCCCCGACTCCCTACAAACTGCCATATAGACGCCCATGATCCGTGGTCTTTGTGAGAAGTGAAAAACTATACAGACAACTTAAAACCCTTTGTTGACCCACTCAAAATGGCCACCTTTTTTGATAGAGGTCGACATCTATCGAATTCATTGAATGAAGAAATAAATGATATTTTTTCTCAACAGGCACCAAGTAAGCCAACAAATAACAACACCGTAAATAACGCTCCACATCCTAACAGTGCATCAGGTAACCAAATGACAACCGTCACAACTGGGCCTAGTAACAAACGTAATTCAAGGTTAAGCTATTCTGCTGCAATACAGTCGTACCCCTCCAAAGAACAAGCTATTGTAATCGATTTTCATGATTGGATCAGTATCAAGGATTATACGTTAGCTATAGGGAAACTTACAACCATTAGATTCATTCGGTTTGTTTCACGTATGTCGAACGGAAGAATATGCATCTTTCTCTCTAGTAAGAAAACTGTTGAAGATCCGATACTGACAAGCCCTAAGATCCTAGTAAACGATGTATCACTGGAAATACGACCCCTTCTAACCAAAAATAAGCGTATTGTATTATCCAGCGTCCGTCCTGTGATCCCAAACTATGTTATCGAAGAGGAATATTTAAAACTCGGTGTGAAAATCATGTCTAGGATTACCCCAAAAAGAGCAGGCTTGTCATTTCCAGCATTCTCCCACATTTTAAGCTTTCGAAGACAAATACACATTCAAAATGAAGACTTTGATAAACTCCCCGAATCCCTCCATATTGAATACGATAGTAATAACTACTGGATTTATCTATCATTCGACTCACCCACTTGTTTTCTTTGCCATACCGAAGGACATCTGGCCAAAGATTGTCCTAGCTTCCAAAAGACGAATCTGTCATCGGTACTTCTAGCTCCCTTCCAAAAGATAGACCTGTTTAAGAAGCCACTTCACTGACCAACCCTGGCTTAGCACTTAGCCAAGTCTGTAATTTAACTAGCTAGTAGTGAAACAAGGAATCCAAATCCTCCTGATAGCAACAAATCCATACTGGCCTCTCCTGAACTAGTGGCGGCTCGTGGCTGTAAAGTATGGTGAAGAGATATAACCCGTTCTGTTTCGAGCGACTGATTTAGGAACTAGGTGTTGTTTTTGGTTGTTTTGTACTCGTACCTCTGACTGGCGGAGGGTCCGGCGCGTGACCAAAAATATATACAGACCGGAGCACTCAGTAACGTCATAGCGCGGCAGCTATGTGGCTGTCTTTGCTCTACAATGCAAAGAAGACATAATACCTGATCGGGACACTAACAATTATGGAAGCGCGGCACCCTCGGGGAGAGCTGGACATTTTGTCGTGTTTTCATTTACGACGCACGGTTTTTTACTGACGCTACAAACCGAAAAATGTATAGTAGTAAAGAAAATATATATTTATATTAATTGTTTTCTTAATTGAACTCACCTATTTTTTTTTTACATCAAGTCAATCCTCCGGTCCTTTAAAGCTGCAAACTTGTCGGTAATGTCTTTACAGAATGGTTGTTTGTTCATTCCTTATGAATAGTAATATTCCCCAAATAAGAAAGTCTCTTTTCTGAAATTTCATACCTAAGGTATGTTTTTATACGTTTTAGACGAGGAAAGCTTCTTTCCACTGAAGCACTAATAGATGCGATGGACAGAATAAGGGAGAGCAATTTATAAGCGTCCGTAAAAAGGTCTTTATCTTCGTGAAGCATTTGGAACATCTTTTCAGGAGAAACATGTCTGTACCTTTCATCGGTAAACAAAGTAGAGAGTTCGATTCTTAAGCGATGCATCTTTTGAAACAGAGATCCAAAGAAATTTTGCACGTTTTCAAGAAAGCTAGAAGGAAAGCACCTGTTGCCTTCTTCAAATTTTGTGTTATCGGCTAAGCAAACAAATTTAATTTTTTCACAATCGCGATACCTCTCCTCAATTTCCATCAAAATGTTATCCACAATTTCAATATATAAAACTCGATACGTCTGAACACATTCGTCTTGAGTAGAAAATGCTCATCGGTCCTTTTGTTTCTTAGAAGATCACATGTTGTTCTTATTTTAGATATACCATAGTTCACATCCGGTGACTTATTTTGCAAAATATCATAAAGAATATCAGTTAAAGAAAAATGTCATGAAACCCTACTGCCAGAAAAGTGAATTCAAAACTGCTCATGTCGTGAAGAAAGTCTCTGGCAAGTAGAATACATTTGCCACCGGGCTGTTCACTAGTAACTATATTTTCGAAAACTTCTTTCAGCTTTTCCCAGTCATCCACAATTACACTGAATAATTTTGAGTTCGAGCTCCAGCGTACAGGAGTCACGGTTGGAATGCGCGGCCCCGATACAGCAGAAATGGCATAAGTTCTCTTCACCGAGTGATGAAAAAAGGATGGTATTTTAGAAATTGATGGAAAAATATACGACACTTTCGTACTGTTTTATAACTCTGTTGTAAGACCAAGTTTAATCGGTGCGCCAGACAGTACACAAATACTGCAAGGGGCTTCCTCTTTCATCTTTCTCTTGAGTCCATTTAAATGGCCAGATATCACGCTAGAACCATCGTAACACTGTCCTACTAATTTGTGCTCGTAATCGAATGGTCCCAAAATTTTGTCCAATAAAGCAAACAAAGCATCTGAGGATCTGTCAGCACTGACATCATCGAAACCTAAGAAACGTTCCAATATAGACCCGTGAGCATTATCAAACCTCAAAATTACAGAACACTGAGACACCTGTGTGATATCTGTTGTATCGTCCACCAGAACAGAAAAAAAATCATTATTCGTCAATACTGTTTTTACGAAATCATCAATGTATTCTGAAATGCACTCGATTAACTCATTTTGAATACTATTTGATTCGCCACTAAACATACTTTTTATTTTAGAATACTGGTTTTGTATTTCTGCAGGGCTCCTTGAATACCAGCAATGTTAACAATTCCTTAAAATTACCACGATATATTGATTTTAATATTTCGTCATGAACACAAAAATCTAGTTCTTGCTTACCTAAATAGAGTACTTCATCAACTACCAACTGAAGGAAAAGCCTATTTAAACGTATATTTTCTTTGAACTGTACAATATACAGTCCAGCATTTTCCTTCAGGGCAACAGAGATCGTATATTGGTTTCCTAAGTCTTCGGCTGGCATTCTATATGTTTTGCAGAGTCTGAGTGCTTATGTAAAGAACGTGTTATGTTCAAAAGGGCTGAAAATCCTTCTTTATTCCAAACGTTATGTTTATTGTTAGAAAGCAATCAGGGCCAACAAAACAACTTCTGTAGGGCTGGAGAGGAGCACAACCATGGACATTCCTTAAACCACGATCGTTTGAAACTAAGATTTACCGGAATGTTTCACTTCTTTTGTAGCACTAATTTGCAGTGATTCAAAACGCAGAACTTCATTCTGATGTTCGTTTCTCCAACGTGAAAATGGTGTTTCTAATAAAATACTAACTATATCATAAACGAGATACATATTTAAATAAAACAGCACAACACTACAAATGAACCACGATTCGCAAGTACTCGTACTTCACACAGGATGACGCAGGGAAGACGAAACATTCCGACCTTCCGACAACTTTACTTGCACATTCCGCTATGAGTAAAGTACGCGGGTGACGTCACGATTGTCATGGGAACCACCAAGGCCAAGCGGTACGAGGGAGCACTTGGGAGGTAGAGCCAGCTGCGGAATCTCCCGTCTTCACTCAATCTCACGCGCCGTACTGTAGCCGCCAGCCGGCGCTTTCGTGAGTTCCCCTGGTTCTCATCAAGTGATGCGAGCTTTTGGTGCTCCAAACGCCGTACAAAAACATTATCCTTCCGTAAAACCAACAAATGTCATAAGAAAAATCAATTTAAAAATTATTTCTGGTAAAAAATGTTGAAGTGGCACTTCACCTACTTCACCTGAAAAGCCGCCCCTGCCCTGAACAAATCGAAAACCGTAAGACAAATCACACTTCCAAGACATACACGCAAAAATCAACAATAAGTGATATGCTGCTGCCAGTAAAACAAGATCTGGAAGCTGACCCATCACTATTACCCCTCAGCTACCTACAGCACCAATCCCTCTTCTAAAATACAGTTGGTGCCAAGGACATATCAATAATTGCTTCCAACTACACACAAGACATAGAAGGTCTTGCTAAAGCCCTACAAAAGCTCTATCCTTACTACACCGATAAAAGCATCAAAAACAAAAGCACTCGAATAGTAAAAAAGCTACTGAAATCATCTAGTCAAAGTGAAGACCCGACGCATATCAATGTAATGCCAGACTATTCCAGTGACGACAATTCCTTCCCAGTATAATAATGGAGATAAATCTTGTTCTGCTTTTGATCATTTGTATGACAACATTACTCCAACGGAATCTTAAGAGTTATCGATCACAGTTAGAATATCTACAACTCCTAATAAACACCAACAATCCGTTATCTATCTCCAAGAAACAAACTTTCAGAATGACTTAGCTTCCAATCTAAGACTCTACAGTCTCTACCACAAAAATAGAACTAATGTGAATCATGCGAGTGCACGATTAGTTACTTATATGAAAAAATAAATCTATGCTAAAGAAATTACTTTTAACACTGATTTGGAAGCTGTAGCAATTTCAGTCCATCTATCACCTTCTCTGCGTATCTACAATGTTTATGTTTCAAACAGTTACTTGTTTCATTGCGACGATCCGCGAAACCTTATCCACCAACTACCTAAACCATTCATCCTAGTAGCTGACTTCAAGAGCCACAACACATCATGGGGTAGTCGTAGGTCTGATGCAAGAGAAAAAGAGATAGAATAGATACTTGATGAATTTGATTTAATTCTAATGAACTCTACAGCTCCAACTCGCTTTGACATAGCCCATGGCACCTGTAGTATTATAGACATAACCATCTGCACACCGAACATAGTAACCCTTTTCAAATGTTATGTTTATTAAACACTCCAAAGAAATAATGAAAATTCTTCTCTGTCAATTCCTCATTTATTAGCAACCCTAAATGGAACTTATAAGACAGACTGGACGAAATTTAGTCAGACAGTCAATAATCACTTAAATGACTCAACCTATCCAACTGATTTCCCTTCTAAGCACATAAATACCATTGTTCAAGATTTCACAGAAGTTCTCGTTAAATCCGCGGACATGAGTATTCCAAAAGTAATCTCAAATGCCTTTAAGAAAAGAGTACCTTTGTGGAACTACACTTGTAAGGAGGCTATTAGGAATATGAATCACGCTTTCTACCTCTACAAAAGAAAACCCACACCTGAAAATAAAGCCCAATTTCAGAAATGTCGAGCAATCGCTCGAAAAGAAATAAAACTTAGCAAAAAGAATTCATGGCTATCATTTGTCTCCTCGCTAAGTTCCCAAACCCCTCAAAAGGAAAGGTGAAATAAACTTCAAAGAATAAATGGCAAATATAATCACTTCTACAATACTTCCCTCAGAAACTCGGTTGATGGAACCTTCATAAACAAACAAACCTCAAAACACCGCTGATAACAATAAGGCATATGACATGATATGGAAAGATTATATAATCAAAGTATTAATGACACATAATATATCTGGAAATATGGCATATTTCGTTTATAATTTTCTCCAAATGCGCCGAATTTAAGTTGAGTAAATTGAATGCTGTCAAAAGAGTAGTAATCAACAATGGAGACCCACAAGGATCAGTTATCAGTGTAACACTGATTTTCGTAGCGATTAATGGTATAGTTCTCAACATCCATTCACCACTTAAATATTGCCTTTTTGCTAACGATTTGATAATCTTCTGCCCAGGGAAATCATGACGACGACGACTCAACTCCTATTACAAGAATCCATTGTAAATATTCAAAAATGGACTAAAACCACAGGTTTCACATTTCCCAAAAAACAAAATTAAACATGTCATCCCTAACCTTGAATTATATATGGAAGACCGTAAAGTTGAATCAGTTAAAACTATTAAATTTCTAGGACTTTTCTTCGATAACAAGCTCACCTGGATCCCATACCTTAAAAATGTTAAAGACGAGTGTCAAATAAGAATGCATATCATAAAAACTATCTCAGGAAAAACTAGAGAGCAGAATACAAAAGTCCTAATGAACACATACAAAGACACAATCCGAGCCACACTGGATTATGGCAGTATAGTATATTACTCTGCCAGACCATCTACTCTGAAAATCCTTGATTCCATCCAATCCTCAGCTCTTCGAACTGTCCTAGGAGTCCATCGCACCAGCCCCATAGGTAGCATAGAGATGGAAGCCAAGGAACCGCCACTTGAAATCAGACGAAAAAAGCTGAGTTTGACATACAAGTAACCACTACTTAAAGTCTCTCATATATTCAAAGAGACATAATGGAAAACTAACCGGATCACAGACCAAACCCTTTTAACATCAGAATATACAGTCTTCTCAAAGAACTAAAACTCAACCGTCCACCTAATTTACTTCCACACAACTCCCTAGATACCCTTCCATGGAAAGCTAATTTGCCTCCAACCAACTGGGAACTGAACAACAATCTTCAAGCTCAAGCTGACACAGCGAAATCCCAACAGTCATTTCATGAAATTTGTAATAGATACTCATCATATAGTGCAATTTAAACTGATGGATCAAAATTCAATGAGAGAAATGGGGGCGGTGAAATATACAGTAAGCTATACAGATTGCCAGATATGTTCACAGTTTTACAGGTGAACTGAATGTTCTTAATCAGGCCATGATTCATATTTCAAAAGCAACAAAAACCATCAACAACACACCTCCTTGTTAAATAAATTCAAATGCTGTACCACAAGATCAAGATTGCAGGAAAAATGATATTTTTATGGTGATACCATCTCACAGAGGAATATCAGGCAACGAATCAGCTGATCAAGCAGAAAAGAGTCTGCTAGTTTTCCAATCAACGACCGTCAAATTGCCACGCCACATTCTGATATCATCCCTTATATCAAAATCAAACTATACGAATAATGGCTTAAACTTCCACTAGCAACCTCCAAACAATTAAAGTGATATCTACGAGGATATATCCTCTCCAAAAACTGACCAGACATGAACAAGTCTTAATCTCCCGACTAAGGATAGGACACTCGAAGATCACCTACAATTATCTCCTAGAAAAGGAACAATCTCCCACCTGCAGTAAATGTAACTGCCCTCTCACTGTCAAGCATATCATCTCAGAATGTCTACTACCTCCACCCTGCTACCATAACACAACACAATACATGACATGTACACGCAGATACCTACCTTACTTATCTATCTTCATAAATTGCCCTGGATGGACTGCAACGAATTAAAAGAGTTCGGAGCTGGACCCGTGCGTAGACAAAATGGGAGCGAAAGGACAGAAAGGCAAGAACCCGTAACCCCACGAATAAAAGAACGGATGAAAAGAAAATGGGGTTTATTACCACACACGAAATATTAAAGTGAAAGCAAAAATCGGAAGCTGCATTAAGAATTACTTACATAACGGCAGGAAAATTGTACATCAAGTAGTACCCTGTTCAACGACATAGTAAGTTTTGTGTTACACGGCGACAGTGCATAAGATCGCAATATTCACTTCCGTACGACCACATAAAAGTAAAAACTCGTTTCAGAAAAATAGTGTGACGTGGAACACGACATCGAAGGAATCAGAAAATGGAACAACCAAATGGATAATGTAATAGTACAAACGCGGACCGCGCACATATCAACAATTAGCATACCCGTGCTCCAAACGAGCGTCCACTCGATGCTACCGCATCACAACAACAATAATGCAAAAGCACAGCCTCCCAAAGGAGCAGAAGCAAGTTAATAGAAGATGTTGCCACAGTTACAAAACAAAAACTAAGCGCCGACAATGGAGCAGATAACGGTCTAGAAATATAAAAAGGCAAACCACACATGGCCCAAACCGGCCGACTAAAACGAAAACAGAAAAGATAAAAAGAAAAATTACAATTAAGGTCACGAGATACGGAGAGGACTATAAACCGTACACAGGCAGACAGCACAGGCACGCACACACACACACGTATGAACAAGGACAGACCCAATATAAAATCGACCCAGACCAGACCGGCGTGTCAAGGCTCCCGACGTATACCTTCGCACAGGATGGCGACGGATATCATGGACTCACGAGCTTGGTTCGAACACCACAGATACAATGATGAACCGCCGCAAAAATATGCAAGGTTGATCCAAATATAATCGTAGTGATCATAACTTTTGTCGACCCACTCCCGGGGACATCCAAATTGCCTCACGTGGACAAACACGGATTAAAACCCGCAGCGTCAAATCATACAATATACCAATGCTCAGCCATGATTCAAAACGATGTGGAAACAGAAGCGAATGGTCTCAAAACCCACAAACACACAGGGCCAAACAAACAGATAGGTAAATACCACTCTTCGCTCTCACGCGTGTGCACACAAACAAAGAAAGAACCATTTAAAACACACACAAAATTAATAAACTAAGAGCCTGCAAAGACAAGTGATAAAAGACTACGGGACTTAAACCTATCGTTTTCCACAAAAGCCTGGTAGAATGGGTACTTGTTACCCCTGCTAAACTTCAGTCTTTTTATGTTAAAGAAAGTTTTCGGTCGGGCATAAGAACCGTTCTTGTAACTATGGCACGTGAAATGAAATAACTGGGAGCAGCACATCTGGAATCTCGAAATATTTACGTCAATCAAAGTAATGACTCCCAGCAGAGAGCTGAGCGTTGAAGCAAGTGAATCCACGATAATAGCAACTCGTAGATCAAGAAGCACATTTTAGATCCCAGTTTGTTCATCATTTTCGATCCCTCCATTGTTGGTATCACGAGCAGACAAACTTAACACTCGGAGAGCGAGAGACAGATTGTGTGTCAACACAGATGGCCAGAGCACCATCTTCAATTCGAAACTATAAGTTTCTCGTCACATCCAGGTAATGTTATCGCTAATGGCGACAACGACAGTCAGGGAGAAGTAGGAATAAAGGAAGTGCATCACCAAGACAGGCTTGGTTCGGCACAAATGTCAACTGCAACACCATTGGCGCCAACATCATAACATACTTAAGGAAAGTTTGGCGAAATTCGGAAAAATGTATATTTTTACGATAATTTTCTACCTTGCTTAACATGTCAATATTTAAATATAATAGCTCTAGTCGACTCTTACTAGAACCAATAATGATTTAGAAAAAAGAATGGTTCAGGTCGGTTAAGGTCTTCCGCTCACGCAACAGTCGTCAAAAATCTAACAAATCTCGCGCTCGTCGTAACTCGCTCGGGACAAAGACTCTGACGCTCAGCCCACCTACCACTCTCACCACCACGCCGTGCCATTGTTGTGTCAGTCTGCACTTATCCCTCATGTTTGATGTGTGTTTCATTCGTCTTCCAGTTACTATTGTGGCATTTGCATCTACTGTACTTCGATGTTTGTTTTGTGTTATGACTTTTTTGTGTAACTTTGTGACTTATCGGTGGTATACTATGGCTGTACCTCAGAAACTCATCACGAGACAGATATTTGATTGTCCTCTATTTGCTGCACCTAAAGACTTTTCATCAAACCAGCTAAAGTTAAAGTTGTTATCCTTCTAGTAAAGGTAGCGTAAGCGACCAAGATATTGGTCTTCATCATCAGTTTCAACAATATTTACATTTGAATACGAGCACGAGGGTTTCAATGAAATTCAGATTCATCATCCAGAGTTAAATGGCTGTCACGCGATCTCCTTTCCAATGATTTAATACGTTTCTTTGTTTCAGACACGTCCAACCCTCCAATTTTTCCTATTCCGTGTGCTCGTAATAAGTAGGGGGCGGATTTCTATGACTTAAAAATGTATGAAATATGTATGCGTTTATGACCTAAAAACATAAAAATATGACCTATGAAATTCAAAATATAACTTAATGAATAGCATCTACGTTACATAGAAACACTTTTGTTGCGATTCCTACAGGCTACAATTAATTTAGAGTTTAAAAGTTTTAATTATTCGAAATCTTTAACCCAAAATCAACTTAAATGATGAATATTTCATGAACTCGTTAAGGTTACACTGCATACTCCTAGGCAAGGACGGACTCTGTGGAAGACATAAACACTACAGTTACTTTAACTGTTCAATATTCAATCAGTTTTAATTTATACACAAAGCATATGTTATTTGAATGAAACTTTCATATCTGATCTAGTCGCCATTATCAGAATTGTTGGAGTTTATGACCACATGCATCTTAAGATTGTTGAATGAGAATCCCTTCCTGTTGTCGCTGAGTATCGTCTTGTAGCGAGAAAACTTCTTCCGTCATCACATGATGTAACGGGAGCGTACTTGAATAGAGTTAAATCACTTGGAGAAAATACCTGGAAATCTGCAGATGAAGGGTTTCCACAAAGAATGTCCCTTATTCCACGCAGGTACACAAGTCCGCTACTTTTTTTCCATTATATTTTCTAACTAGCGAATGTACCCGTGCTTCGCTACGGTATTCTACATTGTATTCGAATATCGAAATAAATAGTGTACATGCAGTAAATAAGATTGTTTTAAAATTGCATGTCTCTTAGCGTTATCCGAGCAAGAGCATGGGGAGGTCCCCGTACGTTGTTTCCAATGTAAAGTGTTTGTTACGGATTTGAGATATAACGGCAGGCTCACTTGCCTACTGCCATTCACAGTCGAGTTGGGAAGTTTACATTATAATTGCAGGCCCCATTGCCTACTACGCGGACTTAATCGATTTGGGGAGTTTTCGTTAAAATGGCAGCCCCCCTTTCCTACTTCCAGACAGATTACAGTTGAGGAGTTTCTATTATAATGGTAGGCAATTACCCTACTATCACTCGAAATTGAGTTGTGCAGTTATCATTATAATGCCAGGCCCATTTTCCTACTGCCAGCCAGCTTACTGCCAGTCACACCAAGCTGGTGAGTTTCCATCAAAATAGCAGGCCACTATGCCTAATGCCAGTCACATTTTAGATGAGGACATTTCTTTATAATGGCGGGCACCCTTGCCTACTGGCAAACACAATCGTGTAGAGGAGTTTTAAACAAAACTGCATGCTCAGTTGCCTTCTGCAAGTGAAATCGAGAAGGGAACTATTCATTCCAATTGTAGGCCTTCCTTACTAATGACAGTTACACAGGAGTTGGAGAAGGAACCCTTTCCTACTGCCAGTCAAAGTCGGTGTGGGGAGTACTGATTACAATAGCAGACCCACCCTTTCTTGACCGCTAAAAATCGACATCAGTGAATATATATAGATCGACATACGAAAGTATATGCGTGTTTACAATATTGAAGACCTTCATTTACAGATTAACTGCTACTAAAAGTACGTCGTATCGACAAAGGATTATACCATAAGACACGCCGGATTTAGTGGCCTAAATGGCTGGTCCTATGATATGTCATCTATTCTTGGGTCAGACTGAGTTAGAAACGTGGAACAGGGTAAAGGTTTTGTAAGATTATCTCACATTACATTACTTCTCGGATAATTATGTGACAGCTACATACGTAGCATTTGGCTCACATATGGCTACTGGGTGGGCCAATTTTCGTGAAGAGTTTGATAATTCTGTATTTCATATAAGTAATTGAAAGTATGAATTATGCATGTGAAAATTCCAAATTGACTTAACATCGATTAATAGAGAAAAATCAAACGCAAAAGGGATACAGATATGGCAAAAAGTCATAAGACCAAGGTTGTAGATCATTCCAAATTGAGCGGAGATTGTGCAATCCGTTATGTGATAGGAATTTCCGAAGGTCTGCACCATCATTAAAATTGCCTGCATATTTCGATATTCTTCGGGGATAAAAAGTGAAAAATTTAATGATCTAGGATGTTTTCCATTCGTTACAGGCTAAAACGTATAATTTTGTCAAATTTCAATTATCTTCTTTTTCTTCTGGCAGATTATGCCGCAATGTGGATTTTGGCGAGGCGGGTAAAAATTAGGACTTTCAGGAAACTAAACCAAAAATTATGGAGATGGTCATTATTAGGCTACCCCTTAAACGGAAAGCTGTACGAAAATTTCGCCAAATTAGTCAGTGTAGAGGCACACAGTCGTTACGATTTGATTTATATAGATAAGGAATCTGCTCCATGTAAAACACCTTTTGGGCTATGTCCGCTGGACTTAACTTGCAAAAGTGACCATTCATGATATCTCCCTTATTAATCCTCCTGACGAAAAAATGCACATGAAAAAAAAAAGGTTTAGAGGTGGAATTCCATCACGTTTGGTCGATTTCCAGTCAGGTTGGTCTTGTTCTGTATATATTGTGGAAGAATAAAATCACCATTTGTGTTCCCTATAAACCGCCAGTCCATTCCGGAACATGAAATGTTATTTACGTTTAAAACCTACCTTTGGACAGATGGATGCTAAATATAAATTTTGGTTCGAATGTCTTCAGTAGTTTTCAAGTTGTAAGGAATACGCTTTACACGCACCCGCTCGTGAGTTAAGTCCGATGGGACTTGTACAGAAATAATGCACATGAGAAAAAAGGTTTAGAAATTAATTTCTACCAAGGTAGGTATATTTCCATTAAGTTTGGTTGTGTATATTTTGTGGAAGTGCAAACTCACTGTTTCGGTTTCGTATAAACCCCTAGTCAGTTCAGGGATTTAGAAACAATATTTGCCCTAAAACCTATCAAGGACAGGTGTATTCTAAATATGAGTCTTGGTGGAAATACATCCAGTAGTTTGTTGCACTCGCGTACATACGGCGTGATTAAGGAAGAAATAATACAGTTAAGAAAGTTGAAAGTAACAGAAAATGGATTATAACTGAGGACAGCCGGATAACGACAAATATGTAAATGCCAAGTAAATGTATTAGAAAATCAAATACCCCTCAATAAATGATGCTAGTGTGAGTTATGGATATAATAAAGCGGTAACAGAGGAGAAATTTAGGTCCAGTGATTCTTAGGTAAACAAATAATAAGAAGATGACTAATGGTGTTATTACTTAATCTATTCGAGGGCGGTTATAACGTCCAACGATATTCCGCCAATATCCCGCAGATAGGCCGATTGACGCCTCTCTTGCCTTCTACCCAAGGAACAACCACGAATTTAAAAGCATGATGAGGAAAATGGCAATACGTTACTTCCCTACTGGCATGCAGTCAGAGACGTTGCCATGGTAACCTGTAGGTTCGTTGTCGGTCTGTCGGTCACTCAATGCAGAGCATGATACCAGCGGAAAATTGTAAATTTCTCCGTCATGTGAAGAGTAAGGTAAATTATGAACATAACGAAAGTTGTTTATGATGAAGAGACGTTTTACGTACAGTAAACTAAGTTTACAGAAAATTTATTTATTTATCGTGTCAGAAGTACAAAGTAAGAGAGACAAAAATTAAAAAAGGTAATTTTAAATATTGGTTGACCAAAAATTGGCCACGACAAGCGCATTTGGACTTGCCCTCATTAGATCTTTAATGGTACAAGTGGCTGGAGAAGATGGACACAGTAGAAGATGCTCGTTAGTCTGCTTAGTACCACACTTGCAGTAAACTGTCTCCACAGGAAGGCCCCATTTCTGTAGGTTGGTCTTGCATCTCGTGGTGCTGGAGCGTAATCGATTGAGAGCCTTCCATGTTGTCCACTGTTCAGAATGTCCAGGAGGAAGTTCTTCCTTTGGAACCATCCATTCTCTCAAATGTTGACATTTTTCCCGCCACATTGAGATTCTTGCTTGTTGTGGTGTTCCTTTAAGAGCTTCAGTGGTTGTCAAGAAGCTCTTTCTTGATTTCAACCTAGGATGTGCTGGTTGACAGGCATACAAAGGATGGGCTTCCATAGTCATAGCCTTGCTTTTCTCATGCCTAGCAGCAATCTCACGTCGGATTTCGGGTGGTGCTATACCAGCGAGACAGTGGAGTTTATCTATGGGAGTAGGTCTTAAACAACCTGTGATAATACGGCAGGTGTCATTTAGTGCTACATCTATGTTTTTGGCATGGCTGGACTTATGCCACACGGAGCATGCATACTCAGCAGTGGAGTAGCACAGTGCTAGCGCGCTTGTTCTCACTGTGGAAGGGTGAGCTCCCCAGGTGGTGCCTCTCAGTTTCCGCACTATGATGTTTCTGGCAGACACTTTTTGTTTCACGTTTAGGCAATGTTTCTTATACGTAAGCGTACGGTCCAGAATCACTCCCAGATATTTTGGAGTCGAACAGTGTTGAAGAGGGATTCCTTCCCAGGTGATTTGTAAGGTTTTAGCTGCTTTTTTGTTATTGAGATGAAATACACAGCTATGAGTTTTGGCAGGATTTGGCTTCAAGTCATTTTCATTGTAGTAGTTCGTAAATTCTTTCAGAGCTTTGGATAAAGTCTGTTCTACCTTTTCAAAACAGTTGGCCTGAGCAGTGACTGCACAATCATCAGCATAGATAAAACTCTGGGTACCTTCAGGTAGAGCCTGATCGTTAGTATAGATGTTGAATAACAGTGGTGCGAGCACACTGCCTTGCGGTAACCCATTCTTCTGTGTTCTCCATCTGCTTCTTTTTCCCTGAAATTCCACAAAGAATCTTCGGTTTTGGAGAATATTTTTAATGTTGCACATTAGATGGAAGTCTTTGGTGATGTCATACAATTTTGTTAGAAGAAGCCGATGGTTGACTGTGTCACAAGCTGCAGAAAGATCAATGAAGACAGCGCCTGTAATGAGCCGATTCTCAAAGCCATCCTCAATATGCTGTGTCAAGTTTAATACCTGTGATGTGCAACTTTTTCCTTCTCGGAATCCAGCTTGCTGTGGAATAAGAGACGACTCCACCCTTCCTATCAGTCGCTCAAGAATGAGCCTCTCCAGGACCTTGTACAGGTGACAGAGCAAGGAAATAGGCCTATAGCTTTTGGGATCCAGCCGATCTTTGCCTGGTTTAGGAATAGCAATGACTCGAGCCTTCCGCCAGATTTTGGGAATCTTGCATTCTTGGACACAGATATTCATTAATTCCAGTAGCCATCGCCTCGTAACAGGACCAAAATTTTTGATCTGCTCTACTCGAATGTCGTCTAGTCCAGCTGCTTTTCCCAATTTGCACTTCCTCAGTGCTGATTCCAGTTCAGCTTCAGTAAATGGTGGAGATAGTATGTTGTTCTCTTGGTTTGGCTTCCGTGTTATTGGTTTCTTATCTAGCTTTCTAGATCGGGTTGATTTTCCATTTACTAGCAACTGATGGGCAATTTGATCTGCCTTTATATTAGCATATGTGCTGGCTTGGGTATTGTCATTATTGAGACGACGTAAAAGTCTCCAGGCCTTCTGACTGCTCCTGCTCATGTCACAATCTGTCATTAATTTTATCCACTCATCCCTTTTAGCCAGTGATACTGAGGAAAGAACGCTTAGTTTACAGAAAATCAATCGTATAAGAGAAAATGAAACCCCCCGTCTATTCAAAGATTTTAAAATAATATGCATATCGAAACCTTCCCCGGGATGAGTAAACTCTAAATGTGAAGTTTGGTTGAGATCTATCCAGCCGTTTCGACATGATGGTGGGAAAACCATTCTGGTTTTCCTATAAACCCCCGTGTATTCAAAGATTTTAAAACGATATGCATATCGAAACCTTCCCCGTGATGAGGATACTCTAAATATGAAGTTTGGTTGAGATCTATCCAGCCGTTTCGACGTGATGGTGGAACAGACAAACAGACAGACAGACAGACACGAAACGTAAAAACCACCGATTCGGTCTTGAGTTGACCTAAAACGGATAAATATCTGAAAAATTGGCAAAACAAAAGAAATTACAGACAGCGGACCCCCTACAATTTTATTTATATAGATTTCTACACACCCTAGGTGCTATTGTTCCTTTCGCATACTTTAATTCCTGTTCAATACACTTTACAACATCCAGTGCATCGCTTAGTTCTGCACCTGAAACTTCCAGTTGCGTGATTGCTCCAGATAAAGAAATAAAATTGGACTTTATGTAAGCCAGGTCCGCTTTTAATGTAGTGCTTGAAAATAAATCTTGAGTGGTTTTTATGGAGGACGATTCTGCAGGATCAAAAGACTTCACGATCTTCTCCATGACATCTAAGTTGTTGCAACAGTACACTGCGGCATCAAGCCAAGTCCCCCATCACAGTATAACTAGCTTGGGAGGTAGGGGTAGTGAGGGTGCTTCTCCTTGAAATTTCTGAACGTGAAGTGGAGCTTTGAGAAACACTTTCTTACAGTTCGATATTAACTTATCAACTTCTAACTTCTTCAGCTGCCCTATGCAAGGAATGTGCAAGACATGTCACATGTATCATTTTCGGGTATAGCATTTTAAGTCCCTTGGCTGCCTTCACCACATAGGGTGCAGCGTCAGTTACAAATAAAAAATGTGCTCTCTCTTTGCCCCATTTGGCCACAACAGATTCATTGAATTGTCGAAGAGAACTGCAATGGTGGAATGGTTTGTCTTCTCTAGCACTTCACATGTCAGGAGGAACGTATCTCCAGGCCGGTATTCCTTCAGCGTGCCAACGATCACATTTGCTACATATCTTCCATCCACATCCGTGGTCTCGTCTATTGAAACCCATATCTTACTGTCTCCCACGCCATGCCTTATTATATCCAACATCTCTTCATAACAAGGGGTCAGATAGTCCTTCCTGAGAGTAGATTCGTTGGGAACAGGATGCCTTGTATAATTTTCAAGAAACTGTCTGAAGCTTCGGCTGTTAATTTCTTTAAAGGAATATTAGACGAAACCATCATCTTGAAGAGATCTTGTGAAAATTGTGAACACTGTGAACTTGATATCGGGTTTCGAATAGCAGACGTCGCCTATTTTCGAGTGCAGAATATCTAGTTAAACAATTCTTATGTTTTACAGTATTACAATGTTGTTGCAGAGAGAAGCATTTTTCGGCAGTAACTTTTACCTCACACAATTTACAGAATAATATCACTCCATCCGTACTGAATATGTTTTCACCGAACTCGCGAACAAAACTTCGCACAAATTGAGACTTTCGTTTTAGGCATATTGAAAGGAACTGAATGACTGAAACTATCATGATCCAGTGTGTTACGTACCTGCAGCGCGGTATCAGAAAATGTATGAACCAGAGCTATTTCCCGCCAATATTCAGTCAGGCTTTTATACTCGGTATGCAGCAGTAATCCCATCTATCGGAGCTGAGTGGCAACATTAGAGACAAAGAACATCATAACAATGGCCAAAGTAATGTTATTGTTGATCAGTGTTATGCGCTTTTGATATTGTAGGGTTTCACATTTAGTTTTCTCCCGACTCTGAAATACCAAGCTTTTCATAATCGACAAGGTAAAACTGAATAAAACATAAATGATTGGAAATTGTATTCTCTATAACTTTTGTTATATAGTACTTTTCGAATTTCGATAGGACCAATAACATAGGTATTTAAAAATTATATTTTAGGCGCCTTCCCCTAAACTACAATTTCATTCAGGGTGAATAAAATTGTTTATAACTTAGACTGTAGTTTCTTATTCTCCGACTCTATATACCGGTTTTCATTAAATTCTATCAACCCATTTTCCTGTGGCTCGGCGTTGATATGGACTTAGCAACAAAAATACAAATTAATGAATATTGAATTTTCACGACCGCATTGTAATCGAAACCGACTTTCAACCTATTAGGTCGTGTTACGCACATTTAGTACGTGTTGAAGAGATGTTAAGTACAGAACAAAAATGGCCAACCAGACACCGTGGGATCCGAACCCACAACATCCCGATTTCGCGTCGGTTGCTCTATCAATTGAGCTATGGTAGCCTAGGCCATCTTTGTTCTGTTGGAAAAGATCTGAGCTACAGGTCTGGTACTACTACCATCACACTGTAGAGTGCATTTAAGTTGCACGTACTAAATGTACGTAACACGACCTAATAGGCTGAAAGTCGGTTTCGATTAAAAATACAAATTCATGAATATCTCTGTTAACATAGCCGGTACGGTAAAAAAGTATCAGGCATAAATGATTGGAAATTTAATTCTCTTTAACTTTAGTGATATACTATTTGTCCGCCTCTGAGTGTAGTGGTTAGTGTGATTAGCTGCCACCCCCGGAGCCGGAGCCGGAGGCCCGGGTTCGATTCCCGGCTCTGCCACGAAATTTGAAAAGTGGTACGAGGGCTGGAACGGGGTCCACTCAGCCTCGGGAGGTCAACTGAGTAGAGGTGGGTTAGATTCCCACCTCAGCCATCCTAGAAGTGGTTTTCCGTGGTTTCCCACTTCTCCTCCAGGCAAATGCCGGGATGGTACCTAACTTAAGGCCACGGCCGCTTCCTTCCCTCTTCCTTGTCTATCCCTTCCAATCTTCCCATCCCCCACCAAGGCCCCTGTTCAGTATAGCAGGTGAGGCCGCCTGGGCGAGGTACTGATCATTCTCCCCAGTTGTATCCCCCGATCCGATGTCTGAAGCTCCAGGACACTGCCCTTGAGGCGGTAGAGGTGGGATCCCTCGCTACGTCCGAGGGAAAAGCCAACAGATTAAGAAAGAAAGATATGCTATTTATCGATTGAACCACTAATAATATAAATATTTGTAAATTAAATTTTAGGCTTTCCCCTAAACTACCATTTTACTCAGCGTAAATAAAATAATTTATAGCCTAGATTGTAGCGGCTCACCCCCAACTTTACATACCAATTTTCATTAAATAATCTTCAGCCGTTTTCTCGTGATGCGTGTACATACATACATACATACAGACAGACAGACAGAAATTACGGATAAGTAAAAAGTGCATGTCCTCGTTACTGTGGACATGACCGGTAGAGAAATACCATTCCTTTCAAATTCTGAGCAATGTACAGACAAAACTCTTATTTTACTTATATAGATGTTCCTTTGAGTGTTATCGTGTTGCTTGTTAATGCCTTACCCACTCTATCATTTAGTCTGTATATAATTGGTAGGTGATGTGACTCTCCCCATTCCTTAGCCTTTATGCTGTTAATCCTAGGCAACGCATTTCTAGAGCATAGCGCCAAATCTATGATACTACACACTGTCTCCGTTATGTATGTCAGGTTCCCTAATTCGTCACCATGCCACCATCCATTCAAAATATATAGGTCTACCGTACTACAAAGCTCTGACAACTTTTCTCCATTCTTACTACAGCCCTTACCCTGACTCATTCTCTTTTGTAGATAAACTTCTTCTCCCTCTTTGTCGTACAACCGCTTCTGATCCACAGCCCTCGCATTGAACTCCCCCATTATTAGAATACCTACATCCTCAAAAATATTTTGAATTCTATTCATTTCTAATGCCAACTCATCAGAGAAATCCTTTTTCGCAAATAGAGAGGCGTCATGAGGGCTGTAGACAAAACCGATACATATATCTCGCTCACTCTCATCGTACATCCTTATTTTAACCCAAATCATCTTCTCCATTTCTGATTCAATATGGTCTATTCTAGCTTGCAAATTGTCCCTAACCATAACCACTATCCCACCCGGGTATCTGCCCCTGTCAATTCGTCTTTCTTTTGCCTTATAGTAAACCGTAATCTCTTCTACTCCTACCTTACTTTTCGGTGGAATCCAAGTTTCCACACATGCGAGGATATGCAAGCTTCGTAACAACTCTAAAATTCATTTTGTAACTTACTTCTAAGGCCTTCAATATTGATGCACCCTACTGTTATCACTAGTTATTTCTTCCGTCCCTGCCCCTCACTCTGGCTGCCCGTCTTGGACCTCGTAATCTTAGTGACACCCAGTTCGTCAGAGTTCCCATCCAGTGTATTCACACATTCCCTATCGAGACCACCTTCGTTTAAGTTACCTTTTCTGTTCCAGAAGTCCTTCAGGCTCACACGTCTGCGTTTCGGTATTGCGTCTCTCGCGGAGTTAGCACTCAGCTGCCGCTGTAGGTCACCAGGACTGCACTCACTACTGGTCGTTTCTGCGTCAGCTTCTTCCTCTCTCTGTAGTTTTCGACTCACTTCATGGTCGCCGCTCACTGCTCCGCATTCTGCTGATCTCAGCTGCCCGGTGCGTTCACCTTTCTCATCGGCCATGGTACTCTCTGTGTTGTACATATTATTTAACTGCTCAACACCCCTTCGCCCCCATGTTCTAGTCCACTTGCCGTCACCTACCACTAATTCGTTGCCCCTTATGTAGGCAGTTAATCCTGTACGCCTAGCTTTCCCCGGATGGAACTGTAGCATTTTCTGGTTCCTACAGGCTTGTTTCTCCAGCTCCTGTTTGATCCATAATTTTTCACCTTTCAATCGGCTTGTATTGTACAAAGTCTTCTTCACTAATAGGGTTGATACTAACCTCACTTTCACTGGTCTCTTGCCTTTTGCCTTCCCCATTCTCTGAAAATCGTCTATGTCGGCTTCCCTGCAGCTGATCTTCAACCTCTCGTTTATTAGCTCCAGCACTTTAGGTACCAGACGCAGATGGACTAAGCCGCATGTTTTCTAGTGATGTTGAGACCAGTGAACAGGATGATAGTTATTCTCCTCCCATGTCCATAACTTTTTTTTTTTTTTTTGCTATTTGCTTTACGTCGCACCGACACAGATATGTCTTATGTGGACGATGGGATAGGAAAAGCCTAGGAAGTGGAAGAAAGCGGCCGTGGCCTTAATTAAGGAACAGCCCCGGCATTTGCCTGGTGTGAAAATGGGAAACCACGGAAAACCATCTTCAGGGCTGCCGACAGTGGGGCTCGAACCCACTATCTCCCATAACTTGTAATGTTAGTGCTATTTCGACTGATGCCCCTATGTTATTTCGTGATATCGAGAAATAACGACGAGAATATCCAGTACTGGCTCCTATAATGGAAACCCTTTCTTCAGTGGAACATGTTGTCCCTTGTGTGTTGAGGAACGGTTCTTTGTGCTGCCCTTCTATCAACGATCAGAAGATGAAAGTACTTGTTCCAGCTGTTCTTGTGCCATTGATCTTCAAATACTATCATGAGACCCCATTAGGAGGGCATTTAGGCATCTTTAAAACCCGGGAGAAAATCAGAGAAATGTTTATTTGGAGGCGTATGAATTGCGAAATCAGAGAAATTGTTAGACCATGTAAATCTTGCTTGCTTAGTAAGCCCACCTTGTCTACTAAGCTAGGGCTATTGCCATCTCATCAAGCATCTCGCTCCATGGAGGGTTTGTATATAGAATACGTCTGACCTTCCCCTCAATCGAAGGGGAACGGGAATAAGTTCATCCTTGTATGTGTAGACGGCTTCACTAGATTTTTATGGTTATTTCCGACTAAGCTGGCTACCTCCCAGTCTACCATTTCTTGTCTTAATACTATGTTTGATTCCTTTGGTCCTTGTCAATATATAGTTTCTGATAATGCATCTAACTTATTCTGAAAATTCTGTTTTGATTTGTCCATATTCCGTGTTACTACTTACACTTATTACCCTCAACCATCTCTGGCTGAGCGGGTCAATCGTAATCTTCGAACTGCTTTGTTAGCTTTTCATCATGTAGATCATTCCTGCATTGGTTATCTTTTGCTCTGAATTCTGGCGTTCATGAGTCCCACAAGTTCATTCCTGCCTCTCTCATGTTTAGGTTTGTTCCCAACACGTTACTGTCTAATCTTTGGTCTCTCAGTGAGATATTGCCAGAGACAATAGATCCCGATAATATTAGGGACCTGTGGAAGAAGGCTAAAAGTAACCTTAAGGCTTCTCACGAGAAGTTTATAGAGAGATATGATCGTAGACGGAGGCCAACCAATTTAAAGGTCGGAGATCAGGTTATGGTTAAAAATTTCCTACCTGCAGGCAAGTTTGCCCCCAGATTTCATGGGCCATGTATTATTTTAGATTTCTTAACACCGGTCACACTTTTGGTGAGCAACCCAGCCACTGAAAGGATATTTAGAGTTCACCTTTCTCACATTACACCTGCATGAAATCTTTGTTTTTCAGTATAAGCTTCTAATTCGTGGCAATAAGAAAACCATTATATTCCTTTCTTTGACAGCTCAGTGACTTAAAATGCACTAGTTAAATTATTTTTAAGGGATATGGGGAGCCCTCCTGCCCCACCCACATCCATCTAGGGTATTACTTTGTTGCTGAATGTATTCCTGTACAAACCTTCCCCTCTCATAAGGTTTATTTTCTCCCATTGCCTGGCTGCCATTACCTTCCCCCGCCTCCAAAACCAAATCAAGCCAAGCCATTCACACACTCATCTTCGAATGCCTGAAGCTGCAGCCTAAAGATTAAACAAACTCTCGCTCTTCATAAAAAGCATCTCTGTCGCCAAGTAAATTACTGTTTCAGTGCCTTCTCTATCTTCTGCGGCCGAGTTACAACATCTGGCGACTGATGCTGGCGTGGGGTAAGGGCCCACCCCGCTCTGGTCCAGTCTCCTTCATGACGGCGTACTTGAGCACCTTCCTTATCGGCAAGGTCTGAGATGCGGTAACACTGCCGCCTACTCCACCATGAAGCAGTGCCTCAATATCTGATCTGTGGCGACCATCACCATAGCTACCCCTCTCATGGTAGCAGGAGAGATATATCTGAGGGTACTGGGGGGATGCGGGGAACCCACCTGGGTATCGGCAGCAGCGGCCGCTCTTGCCGTCAAACTTGAACTGTACATCCCTATTATCTACGGATTCAGGAAGACTTCAAGACTTGTTTTCAACATAATTACTTACAAATGAACTTTCATCAAGAAATTTTCTGTCGGTAAAATTTCAACTCCAAATTTTCTACAATAAATTTTCTAAACAATATCACCCGAGGAAGAAATTTTGGGGAGTCTGTACCGGAAGGTACACTCGGCCAGCTTATTTAAATGAAGCGCCTTGGAGAATGCCATCTAATATCTAAAACTCGCAACAACTAATGCAAGAAATTTAAACAATTCTCTACAGATGTCTCTACTGTAACCTATGTTATGCCCTCTGGTGTAAAGATTGGCGATGAAATTTGAAAAGTAATTTTGTATTCCAAGATTTCCTAAACTGAATTGATTATTGTTTGGTTTTGGTATGTTAAAATTTACAACACTTCGATCTCTTCTCGCCAACTTAAGATGTTGGCTAATAGAAAATTTTGTGTATTTATTTTTCATCCAATCAAAGGTTTCTGGAATTTATTTAATTACCCAATAAGATTTCTGGGTATGTCGGGCCTTAGCCCAGAGCTTTCTGGAACTTCCCTCTAGGGTATAAAAGCTGGCACATTTTCGGACCAGGTTGTCCTATTGATCGTTCCAGTCTACAGAGTGTGTGTTTATAAAGGAGACAGAGGCCCCTCGTCCATCTTCGGGAAGTCCGCCAGCTCAAGGTAAGTGATAGTCATTGAAAGCTAGCTTGAGAGGAAGGTTTCCAATCTTTAACAAAGTAACTTTAATTTTCTAAAATGTAACATCCAAAATTGAAATGTAAAATTCAAACAAGTCAAAAACAAAACTCCCGTGTTCCCTATCAACTTGATTTTGAGGTGACAACGATTTTGTAACATATTTCAGTTTGTAATCTTTATAACTTAAATATTCTCTCCGTCTTGTCACCTCAGTAGTATAGGCTTAGCCTCTGTAACGTCGGGCCATAAGCCCAAATACGGTTTTAAGCTTTTCGTTTCCATTTTCAAGGAGTGCAAGTGTCCACCTCCTCGCCATTTTGATTTTTGGGCCAGTAATTTAACTTCTTATTTTTCACAAAGGCCCGGTAGAATGGGTACCCGATACCCCTGTTAAACTCTATTTCATTCCTTTTATGTAAAGTTGTTAGACTGTCGAGCATACAAGACTGTGAACACTGCTTTAAATGGTAAAATGTAGGTTGTGCCTTTGATAGGCCTGGACGTTTCTGGAAATAGTTTCTCAAGTGTAAATTTTAGTAATGGAGTAAAGAAAATTGGAAAATCCGTCTCATTGATTATTGAGTGAATGGAGCAGTAGCGCTGAAGTAATATTTGTAAATTGGGAGCTTTAGGCTCAGATTGTTAATTGGTAATTTGTTAATTATTCTAACAAGCTAGTTCTGTACCTGAATTGTTACTTTCTGAGCAAAATGTAAAGTTTAATATCTGAAAAGGAAAAAAGATAGTAAAGAAAGAAATATCCTGTAATAGAAACAGACTTTCAACAAATTAGGTCGTGTTACGTACATGTAGTACGTGTTGAAGAGATGTTTTTATTATTTTTGCTACTTGATTTACGTCGCACCGACACAGATAGGTCTTATGGCAACGATGGGACAAGGAAGGGCTAGGAGTGGGAAGGAAGCGGCCCTGGCCTTACTTGAGGTACAGCCCCAGCATTTGCCTGGTGTGAAAATGGGAAACCACGGAAAACCATCTTCAGGGCTACCGACAGTGGGGTTCGAACCTGCTCTAATTTTAAAGTTTTAAATTAATTTTCTGATTGTCTTATATCGACCCATTCATGCCCGCACCTTCTTTCACCTCACTGATCCACACAAACACGGTAAAATAAATATTAAGGAAAATGCATTATCATGCAGTCATTTGGAGGCGTGATCTTAGAGCACAATGTTACCTTATGGGAGGCACGTCATCGCTTTCCGATATTTGATGCGAAGAATTAGCTGATACCCACTCCGAATGTGACTCGGAATCTGTTGGTTCATTCTCAATAACCTCAAAGTCAGATCAGTCACTTTCACCATCCAACAAATTTCGCCATACTTCTTCACTAATTTTCCGTGATGAGGATGTCATATTTAGACATACACTGTACTAAAAATGTATATAAACAATCAAATAACAACATGTATAAAGAAGTAAGTAGGCCTAACTTGCACCGAATGGAAAACTACGAAATAGAAGGAAATAAGATAGCAAAGTAAAACACATGAAGGTTTGTTTACAAACAGCAATGGCGCACAATCTGCCATTAAGACCAAGTCCTCAGCATGGCCCAAACTGCTTACATTTTGACCTACCTGAATCCCTCCCTGCCACTTTATACCTTTCAGCAGATGATCCATGTAAACTATGAACAACAAAGGTGAACCCCCCGTAAGTAGGCCTACTCTGAACCAAGAACTCATTCTACAGTCATTCTCACTGCAATCCAATTGTCATCATAAATGCCTTTGATTGTTTTTAATAATCTATACTTAATCATACAGTCCCCCAATAAGGCGAACATCTTTCCCTCGGTACCCTCTCATGTCCTTTCTCTAGATCAACGAAACATAAACGTAACTGCTTATTCCTCCCGTAGCATTTTCCAGTTGCCTGGCGCATACTGCACATCCGATCCTGACAGCACCTGTGTGGTCTGAAAGCACACTGGTTTGAAATATTGTTATAAATTATATTCGGAATAGAACAAGAAATCACACAATTTTCTTTGCTACTAACACAACACTACGACCTCAAATAAAGGAACTATTTAACACTGCACAAGTCAAGAAGAGAGTCATGCACTATCTGTATAGGACACACTCCATTGTGAAGGCTCTGCACAAGGTTTAGAAACCGCTCTGTTTCATTTCGTGCTCCATTTTACACCGCCTTGCTAATTAGCGCAGCAGCGCTCTGACAGCTGAATTAATGAAATTGCACTTCACGTCTAATTATTGTTACTTGATTCGATCACGGCGGATGATTTCGAGCAGAGACGTGAGGTTTCGAACAATCCTTTATCTTACCAGCTTTCCGGTATCGACAAATCAAAATCAAAAATCATTTTCACCGATTAAGTGGAATATCTCTACCAAGAGTATACTTAAATATATCAGATTATTTAAAAAAAAAACCCTTCCCTTTACGAAAATCAAGTCACCATAAATAAGTCTCCCGATCATGACCATTTTCATATTTTAGATGACAACCAGCCATAAGACAAAGCGTGCACGCTTGCTGCGGTTACATTGTGTGGTCATCCACCCATACCTTACATCACAACCTGCACGGTTGCTAGGTAACATTGTCTGGCCATCCATACCTTACATCACAACCTGCACGGTTCCTAGGTAACATTGTCTGGCCATCCATCCATACCTTACATGACAGCCTGCACGGTTGCTAGGTAACTTTGTCTGGCCATCCATCCATACCTTACATGACAGCCTGCACGGTTGCTAGGTAACATTGTCTGACCATCCATCCATACCTTACATGACAGCCTGCACGGTTGCTAGGTAACATTGTCTGACCATCCATCCATACCTTACATGACAGCCTGCACGGTTGCTAGGTAACATTGTCTGACCATCCATCCATACCTTACATCACAACCTGCACGGTTGCTAGGTAACATTGTCTGACTATCCATCCGTACCTTACATCACAGCCTGCACGGTTGCTAGGTAACTTTGTCTGGCCATCCATCCTCACCGTACATCACAACCTGCATGGTTGCTAGGTAACATTATCTGACCATCCGTCCTTATCTTAAATCACAACCTGCACGGTTGCTAGGTAACATTGTGTGCCCAGCCATTCATACCTTACGTCACAGCCAGCACGGTTGCTAGGTAACATTGTATGGCCATCCATACCTTACATCACAACCTGCACGGTTGCTAGGTAACATTGTGTGGCCATCCATCCATACCTTACGTCACAGGCAGCACGGTTGCTAGGTAACATTGTGTGGCCATCCATCGATACCTTACATCACAGCCAGCACGGTTGCTAGGTAACATTGTGTGGCCATCCATACCTTACATCACAACTTGCACGGTTGTTAGGTAACATTGTGTGGCCATCCATGCCTTACATGGCAGCCTGCACGGTTGCTAGGTAACATTGTGTGGCCATCCATACCTTACATCACAGCCAGCACGGTTACTAGGTAACATTGTGTGGCCATCCATACCTTACATCACAGCCTGCACGGTTGCTAGGTAACATTGTGTGCCATCCATCCATACCTTACATCACAACCAGCATGGTTGCTAGGTAACATTGTGTGCCAGCCATACCTTACATCACAGCCAGCACGGTTGCTAGGTAACATTGTGTGGCCATCCATACCTTACATCACAGCCAGCACGGTTGCTAGGTAACATTGTGTGGCCATCCATACCTTACATCACAGCCAGCACGGTTGCTAGGTAACAGTGTGTGGCCATCCATACCTTACATCACAGCAGCACTGTTGCTAAGTAACATTGTGTGGCCATCCATACCTTACATCACAACCTGGACGGTTGCTAGGTAACATTGTGTGGCCATCCATACCTTACATCACAACCTGCACGGTTGCTAGGTAACATTGTGTGGCCATCCATACCTTACGTCACAGCCAGCACGGTTGCTAGGTAACATTGTGTGGCCATCCATCCATACCTTACATCACAGCAGCACTGTTGTTAGGTAACATTGTGTGGCTACCCATACCTTACGTCACAACCTGCACGGTTGCTAGGTAACATTGTGTGCCAGCCATCCATACCTTACATCACAGCCAGCACGGTTGCTAGGTAACATTGTGTGGCCATCCATACCTTACATCACAGCCAGCACGGTTGCTAGGTAACAGTGTGTGGCCATCCATACCTTACATCACAGCAGCACTGTTGCTAAGTAACATTGTGTGGCCATCCATACCTTACATCACAACCTGGACGGTTGCTAGGTAACATTGTGTGGCCATCCATACCTTACATCACAACCTGCACGGTTGCTAGGTAACATTGTGTGGCCATCCATACCTTACGTCACAGCCAGCACGGTTGCTAGGTAACATTGTGTGGCCATCCATCCATACCTTACATCACAGCAGCACTGTTGTTAGGTAACATTGTGTGGCTACCCATACCTTACGTCACAACCTGCACGGTTGCTAGGTAACATTGTGTGCCAGCCATCCATACCTTACGTCACAGCCAGCACGGTTGCTAGGTAACATTGTGTGGCCATCCATACCTTACATCACAACCTGCACGGTTGCTAGGTAACATTGTGTTGCCAGCTATCCATACCTTACGTCACAGCCGGCACGGTTGCTAGGTAACATTGTGTGGCCATCCATACCTTACGTCACAGCCAGCACGGTTGCTAGGTAACATTGTGTGGCCATCCATCCATACCTTACATCACAACCTGCACGGTTGCTAGGTAACATTGTGTTGCCAGCTATCCATACCTTACGTCACAGCCAGCACGGTTGCTAGGTAACATTGTGTGGCCATCCATCCATACCTTACGTCACAGCCGGCACGATTCCCATGGTTACACTTCCGTCACACAATTTGTCGCGTTACGTTATACAAATGTTGGGATGACCCCCGACCATCAGACATATTTATGTCAAAATACAGAGAATTCAATATCACAGATTTTATAAGCTTCATTGGTTTGAGTAAAGCATTCGGCTGCGTCCAATGGCAGAGAATGTAGACGACATTTCTCGAGATGTGTGTATCACTTATAGTGATTTTATCCACGAATATTTGAGCTCGTCTGGTGCATAAGCAAGTCTAGGTCATGGGGAGATGGTTTAACCCGCAGTCGAGACGCAGTCTACTCCTGCTGAGTAACACCAAAGGGTCTACTCAAGGTTTAACATCTCTATCCGACGGAATAGGCACATGAGCATTGTTAAGATATTTGGAATTCAATCCAAGTTTTTGGCACGCAATATAGTTGTTTAAGACCACCTCTCCTACACTGCCGGCCAACATTCTGATAGTGAAGGTTGTTTTCGACCAACGTGACTCGAACCGCCATCATAGCCACCAATGGGCCAAACTGATGGAACATCGTAAAGCTTTTCAACGGTGAAAGATCTTGAGGACAGTTCTCACTCGTCAGACCAGAATGTATTACTTTACATTTGTAAAAAGTTTTCGCGAATACATCTATATATATAAAATAACTTGTCCTGACCGACTGACTGATTCATCATCGCCGAGCCAAAACTACTGGACATAAAGAAATGAAATTTCGGGGATACATTCATATTAAGATTTAGGTGCTCGCTAAGAGAGGATTTTTGGATATTCCTTCGCTAAGGGGGTGAAAAGGGGGGGGGTGAAATTTTAAAATGAGTGTATCTATATCTCAAAACTTTAAAAGTTTACGGATGTAAAAGTTGGTATTTAGAATCTTCTTTGAAAATAAGGAAATACGTATTTTTTGTATTCAGAAAATCCCAATAGGAGGGGTGAAAAAGGGTGAAAAAAGGGTTGAATGCCTTTAATCAGGATAGCGGTACTTATATCTCAGAAACTGGACATATTACAGACCTGAGAATTTGTACTTTTGATCTCTTTTAAAAATAAAGAAACGCCTATTTCTTTATTTTTGGAAAATCCAATTAATGGCGGGGTGAAAAGTGGGGTGAATTTTTAAACTGAGTGTATCTATATCTCAAAACATTGAAAGTTTACAGATGTAAAAATTGGTATTTAGAATCTTCATTAAAAAAAAGAAACATGTATTTTTTGTTTTCGGAAAATCCCAATAAGAGGGGTGAAAACGGGTGAAAAAGGGGTTGAATGCCTTTAATGAGGATACTTATATCTCACAAACTGAAGATATTACAGACTTGAAAATTGGTTGGGATCTCCTTTAAAAAGAAACACGTATTTTTTGTTTTTTGGAAAATCCAAATAATGGGGGGTGAAAAGGGGCTGAATTTTTAAAATGAGTGTATCTATATCTCAAACTTTTAAAGTTTATAGATGAAAAAATTGGTATTTAGAATCTCCTTTAAAAATCAAGAAACGCGTTTTTTTTTTTTGGAAAATCCCAATAGGAAGGGTGGAAGAGGATGAAAAATGGGTTGAATGCCTTTAATGAGGCTATTTATATTTCAGAACCTTAAGATATTACAGACCTGGAAATTGGTATTTGGGATCTACTTTAAAAATAAAGAAACAGGTATTTGTCGTTTTTGGAAAATCCAAATAATGGGGGGTGAAAAGGGGTGTGAATTTTAAAATTAGTGTATCTACGTCTTAAAACTTGAAAAGTTTACAGTTGTAAAAATTGGTATTTATAATCCCCTTTAAAAATAAAGAAACATGTATTTTTTGTTTTCGGAAAATCCCAATAGGAGGGGTGAAAAAGGGGTTGAATGCCTTTAATGAGGATACTTATATCTCAGAAACTGAAGATATTACAGACTTGAAAATTGGTATTTGGGATCTCTTTTAAAAATAAAGAAACATTTTCTTTGCTTTTGGAAAATCCAAATAGTGGGGGGTGAAAAGGGGGTGGATTTTTAAAATGAGTGTATCTATATCTCAAAACTTCAAAAGTTTGCACATGTAAAACTTAATATTTAGAATCTCCTTTAAAAATAAAGGAACACGTATTCTTTTGCTTTCTGTAAATCCCAATAGGAGGGGTGTAAAAGGGTGAATAATGGATTGAATGCCTTTAATGAGGATACATATATACCAGAAACTGAAGATATTACGGAACTGAAATTTTGTATATGGGATCTCCTTTAAAAATAACATGTACTTCTTTTTTGGAAAATCCAATTAATGGCGGTTAAACAGGAGTGACAAATTGGGGTGAATTTTTTGAAAGAGTATATCTACAGAATACCTGAGAAAGTAAAATGTTACAGACGTAAAAAGTGGTATTTGGAATCTCCTATAAATGTAAAGAAACATAGGTGATTTGTTTTTGGAAATTCCCCTTAAGGAGAACTAAACAGGGGGTGAAATTTTAAAATGAGAATTTTTACAGTATATCTCAAAAAACTTAGCATGTTACAGAAGGGAAAAGTGGTATTTTTTTATCTCTATTAAGAATCAAGAAACGTGCATTTTTATTTTTCGGAAATACCAATTGGTTGGTGGGGGGTACAAAATTTCAGTTTTCGTTTTTGGTGTTGAATTCTTATAATTAGGCTACTGATATCTCAAAAATGAAGATGTTACAGACGTGAAATTGGATATTTAGAATCTGCTTTAAAAGTAAAGAAACACGTATTCTCGGAAAATCCAATGAAGGGGGGGGGGGGGGTGAAAGAAAGGTGAAAGAATTGAAAAATTAATTGAATTGTATGAGAATACTTACATCTAATAAACACTAAAGTTGTTACAGATGTGAAACTTGCTATTTGGATCTCCTTTAAAAACAAAGAAAAACGCGTTTTGGGGGGAAATCATCTTGGGCGGCGGGAGTGAAAAGGGGTTGAATTCCTTTCATGAGGACACATAAAACAAAAACTGAAGAAGTTTAGAGTCGTGATAATTGGTATTTAGAAGATCCTTTACTATTAAAGAAACAAGTATTTTTGCCGGATAATTCACTTAAGAGGGGAGGGGGGCGGAGGAGTGTGAAAGGAAGTGAAATAAAAGTTAATTATTTTTATGGGGATACTTATATCTCAAAACTGAAGGTAATATACGTGAACATTGGTGTTTCGAATCTCCTTTAAACATAAAGGAACACGCCTTCTTTTAATTTTTTTTGGGGGGGGGCGTTAATAAACTTAACGGTGGTGGGGTGTAAAAGGATTGGTTTGATTGAGTTCATTTACTGTTCATAATGTACTTATAAGGAGTCTTCGTTGCTCAGGCGGCAGTGCGCTGGCCTCTCACAGCTGGGTTCCGTGGTTCAAATCTCGGTCACTCCATGTGACATTCGTGCTGGACAAAACGGGGGGCGGGACAGATTTTTCTCCGGATACTCCGGTTTTCCCTATCATCATTCATTCCAGCAACACTGTCCAATATCATTTCATTCATTTGTCATTCAATATCCATTGACCCAGCGGAGTGCGACAGACTTCGGCAGCCGACACAATTCCTATTGTCGCCGCTAGATGGGGGCTTTATTCATTCCATTCCTGACCCTGTCGAAAACTGGAAAAAGGCTGTAGATTTTCGATGTACTTATTCTGATCATAAACCGATCATTTTTAATCGTTCCTGGGTTCGTTTTCAAGAGCCATCTTTTTCTTCGGAGAATGTTCTTAGATTACAGTAGATTCTCCTGGCATATAATTAAAAATTTAAACACATTTGAAATAAACGATAGGAATGAGATTGACCGTCCCATTGTTCACCTCTATAATAAGGTCTTAATGCACGGAAGTATGTCATTCGTATTGCCAGAAATCCCGCACACTTGCCTACGCGTAACAATGGTGCTGGTCACATTGTCAACAATGACAATGGCAGCAGATGTAATTTACTGCCAAGTAGCGGTCTTGCATCTTGCTATTGGGGTACAGAACATCGATAATAATAATAATAATAATAATAATAATAATAATAATAATAATAATAATAATAATAATAATAATAATAATAATAAGAGTCAAGACAGACAAAAATTCGGCATTACAACACAGTCATAAAACCAACAGTCCTTTACGCAAGTGAAACATTGTCACTTAACAGTAAACAAGAATTAGAAGAAATAAAAAAGCAAGAGAGTGAGATCATCAGGAAAATCCTAGGAGCAGGATATACCCAAGATGGTTACAGGCTACAATCAATCAAAACAACAGAAAAAGTTTCAAACATTGAAATTTACGTTAAGAAGAGACGAATGAAATTCTTTGGACACCTCACAAGATTACCAGAAAATCGACTGTCAAAAAGAATATTAAATTATGTTAGCACACTTAAGAAATCAACACCTTGGGTGGAAGAATTTCGAAAGGACCTCAAAAACGCAAACATATGTGCAACAGACATTTTAGAAAGAGACACCTTCAGACACAAAGTCAACAAGTGGGAAGTTACATCAGAGCAACCAAAGCAAAAACAGTGCAGACCGAAATGGTCGGAAGAACGTAAACAAGCCTTCTCAGAGAGAATGAAAGCCTATTGGAAGAACAAGAAGAACTCAAAGAAAGCTTGATTGAGTTGTTTGCTTAACGTCTTCCATTATTGGGAGAATACGCTAATAATAATAATAATAATAATAATAATAATAATAATAATAATAATAATAATAATAATAATCTGGACCGTCGTCAAATGTGCGGACCGTGCTGGAAACGGGTCCTGGACGGGTAATGACTAAGAATGCAGTCCGGCCGCGGGTTCAGTACCGCCAAAGCACCCAAGACGACACCACGCCGGATCTCCTGAAGGATTTGATCCATATTAAAAATGCTTATAGGAAAAATGGCAAAGATTTAGCGACCCAACTGACCGGGTGGAGTACCTGGACCTAGCCCGGGAAGTGCGAAATCGATTGCTGTAAAGAAAGATTGAAAAATTGGAGGAAACTTGCCGTAATCTATTAGAAAACGAGTCAGGTCGCGAATTTTGGCGGATTCTCTCAGAAAAAGAGTCAGATAGCGAATTCGGCGGATTATATATAAAACGTTAAGCAATCAATTATAAATTTCAGTATAATACTGTAGCGAAGCACGGGTATCTTGCTAGTATTGTATAATAGAAATATTCTTAACAGAACTTGGAAGTGTGATAGGTACAAAAATATCAGTTTTCGTTTTTGAGCTTTAAAAACTCTCAAATATTTCCTGAAGAATTTGGTGTATCAATTATTATGCTGAAGTTATATATGCGGCAATAAAATTAGGTTTAAACATATCTCTGCATTGAAATGTCTGCACACGGTAGCTGAGGCCATATTATTATTATTATTATTATTGTTATGCATGCTGAATGTCATTCGATACCAGCTACCAGTCAAACATTCTTTTTGTATGTTCTGTAAGTCGTACTTTTTTTAAACTTCGTGTACCATTTTCTCATAAACTACCACATCACTGTATTTGAAACTTGGCACTCTCTTAGACAATATACAGATCTGCTTGTGGAAGTACATTTAATCTGATATCTTGATTAGTTCATGGAAATCAGCTTGAAGAGAACTGGAAATTTTACAGAAATACATAAAGAAATCTCAATTCCTGTAAACAATAGGACAATAATGTTATTTCATAAGCTCAAAAGGGGTTTAAATATTATGCATGCAAAGTTTCTTGGGTCTGGTATGAGTATTTCTTCAAAAAAGGTGCATCAGTTGAGGGAATTTTATATTTTCAAAAATATTATTTATATAACGCTCTTTCTGACATAAAATATAAAACATGGAAGCTTCATATTCTTACGAAATAATGATGAATGTATTCTGAATATATCTAAAGAACATTCAAGGAAATATCTCTTTCAGTTTCTGAGATATGTAATTAAACATCGGAAGTTACCTTTTTTTTATCGTTTCACACTTCCCTGTTCCCTTAAGAGAATATTTTATTGTGGTTTTGCCGAAAAGCGCAGACCCAGGTCGGCTCTAAATTCTAAAATATAACTAAATAATATCTGTGAAGTATATGTCAGTGATAGGGCGATTGGCCATGCGGTTAGGGGCACGCAGCTTTGAGCTTGCATCCGGAAGATAGTGGGTTCGAATCCCACTGTCGGCAGTCATGAAAATGGCTTTCCGTGGTTTCCCACTTTCACACCGGGCAAATGCTGCGGGGTAGTACCTTAACTAAAGCCACGCCGCTTCCTTCCCACTCCTCACCCATTCCTATCCCATCGTCGCCATAAGAACTATCTGTGTCGGCGCGACGTAAAAAAAAAAAAAAGTGACGAAGAGAATTATTTTTGAAAGATCGGAAATGTTCAGGCCTAGAAAACTTTCAACATTCAGGGAAGGAAACCGCGTTGTTCAATAGCATGCAAGTTTATTATTAGAATAGCTGGCGAATCCTCTGTTCTCAAAACTGAGCGAAATAAAAGCTGTGTCGCGCTGAGTGGCTCAGTCGGTTGAAGCGCACGCCTTCTTGTCAGGTTCGATCCTGGCTCAGTCCGATGGTATTTGAAGGTGCATCGTGTCGATAGATTTACTGGCACGTAAAACATCTACTGCGGAACTTAATTCCGGCACCTCGGCGTCTCCTAAAAAAGTAAAACTAGCCAGTGGGACGTAAAGCCATTATTATGATTCTTCTTCTTCCTCTTCTCCCTTCTTCTTCTTCTTCTTCTTCTTCTTCTTCTTCTTATTATTATTATGATTATTATTATTTATTTCCGACTCATTGGCTGAATGGTCAGCGTTGAGGCCTTAGGTTGAGAGGGTCCCGGGTTCGATTCCTGGCCTGGTCGGTGATTTTAATCGCGTCTGAATAATTATTCTGGCTCGGGAAATGGGTGTTTGTGTTTATCCCTACATTTCCATCTTTACATGCAAACATAACACAATACCGACCGCCAAAGAAACACGCAATAGTGATTTCATCCCTCCACCTAGAGCGCGTCAAAAAGGGCTTCCGGCCGTAAAACAGGGTCAAATCCACATGTGCGACGCAGTTCTCACCCGCGACCCCACAGATGTGGGAAAAGCGGTAGAAGAAGACGATTATTATTTATAACAACTCTGTAGCAGATGTCATTGGCCAGTTTAGTGGGAAGTATATTTTTGACATATGGCTGGAGGTCGTCTGAAATTAGAGTATTAAATGTGTGACGCGAATTTTACCTAGCAACCGTTCAGCGACATAGTATCAAAGAGGGGCGTAAGAGTACAGATGGTCGATGTGATGTGGCAGGCTGTGATGTGAAGTACTGTTGGATGGCCATGACTGAGCGACATATTATCAAAGAGGGGCGTTAGAGTACAGATAGTCGCTGTGATGTTGCAGGCTGTGATGTGAAGTACTGATACTGAGCGACATATTATCAAAGAGGAGCGTTAGAGTACAGAGAGTCGATGTGATGTTGCAGGCTGTGATGTGAAGTACTGATACTGAGCGACATATTATCAAAGAGGGGCGTAAGAGTACAGATGGTCGATGTGATGTGGCAGGCTGTGATGTGAAGTACTGTTGGATGGCCATGACTGAGCGACATATTATCAAAGAGGGGCGTAAGAGTACAGATGGTCGATGTGATGTTGCAGGCTGTGATGTGAAGTACTGATACTGAGCGACATATTATCAAAGAGGAGCGTTAGAGTACAGAGAGTCGCTGTGATGTTGCAGGCTGTGATGTGAAGTACTGATACTGAGCGACATATTATCAAAGAGGGGTGTTAGAGTACAGATAGTCGCTGTAATGTTGCAGGCTGTGATGTGAAGTACTGATACTGAGCGACATATTATCAAAGAGGGGCGTTAGAGTACAGATGATCGATGTGATGTTGCAGGCTGTGATGTGAAGTACTGTTGGATGGCCATGACTGAGCGACATATTATCAAAGAGGAGCGTTAGAGTACAGATAGTCGCTGTGATGTTGCAGGCTGTGATGTGAAGTACTGATACTGAGCGACATATTATCAAAGAGGAGCGTTAGAGTACAGAGAGTCGATGTGATGTTGCAGGCTGTGATGTGAAGTACTGATACTGAGCGACATATTATCAAAGAGGGGCGTAAGAGTACAGATGGTCGATGTGATGTGGCAGGCTGTGATGTGAAGTACTGTTGGATGGCCATGACTGAGCGACATATTATCAAAGAGGGGCGTAAGAGTACAGATGGTCGATGTGATGTTGCAGGCTGTGATGTGAAGTACTGATACTGAGCGACATATTATCAAAGAGGAGCGTTAGAGTACAGAGAGTCGCTGTGATGTTGCAGGCTGTGATGTGAAGTACTGATACTGAGCGACATATTATCAAAGAGGGGTGTTAGAGTACAGATAGTCGCTGTAATGTTGCAGGCTGTGATGTGAAGTACTGATACTGAGCGACATATTATCAAAGAGGGGCGTTAGAGTACAGATGATCGATGTGATGTTGCAGGCTGTGATGTGAAGTACTGTTGGATGGCCATGACTGAGCGACATATTATCAAAGAGGAGCGTTAGAGTACAGATAGTCGCTGTGATGTTGCAGGCTGTGATGTGAAGTACTGATACTGAGCGACATATTATCAAAGAGGAGCGTTAGAGTACAGAGAGTCGATGTGATGTTGCAGGCTGTGATGTGAAGTACTGATACTGAGCGACATATTATCAAAGAGGGGCGTTAGAGTACAGATAGTCGCTGTAATGTTGCAGGCTGTGATGTGAAGTACTGATACTGAGCGACATATTATCAAAGAGGAGCGTTAGAGTACAGAGAGTCGATGTGATGTTGCAGGCTGTGATGTGAAGTACTGTTGGATGGCCATGACTGAGCGACATATTATCAAAGAGGGGCGTTAGAGTACAGAGAGTCGATGTGATGTTGCAGGCTGTGATGTGAAGTACTGATACTGAGCGACATATTATCAAAGAGGGGCGTTAGAGTACAGATAGTCGCTGTAATGTTGCAGGCTGTGATGTGAAGTACTGATACTGAGCGACATATTATCAAAGAGGAGCGTTAGAGTACAGAGAGTCGCTGTGATGTTGCAGGCTGTGATGTGAAGTACTGTTGGATGGCCATGACTGAGCGACATATTATCAAAGAGGAGCGTTAGAGTACAGAGAGTCGATGTGATGTTGCAGGCTGTGATGTGAAGTACTGATACTGAGCGACATATTATCAAAGAGGAGCGTTAGAGTACAGAGAGTCGCTGTGATGTTGCAGGCTGTGATGTGAAGTACTGTTGGATGGCCATGACTGAGCGACATATTATCAAAGAGGAGCGTTAGAGTACAGAGAGTCGATGTGATGTTGCAGGCTGTGATGTGAAGTACTGATACTGAGCGACATATTATCAAAGAGGAGCGTTAGAGTACAGATGGTCGCTGTAATGTTGCAGGCTGTGATGTGAAGTACTGTTGGATGGCCATGACTGAGCGACATATTATCAAAGAGGAGCGTTAGAGTACAGAGAGTCGCTGTAATGTTGCAGGCTGTGATGTGAAGTACTGATGGATGGCCATAACTGAGCGACATATTATCAAAGAGGAGCGTTAGAGTACAGAGAGTCGCTGTAATGTTGCAGGCTGTGATGTGAAGTACTGATGGATGGCCATAACTGAGCGACATATTATCAAAGAGGGGCGTTAGAGTACAGATAGTCGCTGTAATGTTGCAGGCTGTGATGTGAAGTACTGCTGGATGGCCATAACTGAGCGACATATTATCAAAGAGGGGCGTTAGAGTACAGATAGTCGCTGTAATGTGGCAGGCTGTGATGTGAAGTACTGATGGATGGCCATAACTGAGCGACATATTATCAAAGAGGGGCGTTAGAGTACAGATAGTCGCTGTAATGTTGCAGGCTGTGATGTGAAGTACTGATACTGAGCGACATATTATCAAAGAGGGGCGTTAGAGTACAGATGGTCGATGTGATGTTGCAGGCTGTGATGTGAAGTACTGTTGGATGGCCATGACTGAGCGACATATTATCAAAGAGGGGCGTTAGAGTACAGATAGTCGCTGTAATGTTGCAGGCTGTGATGTGAAGTACTGATACTGAGCGACATATTATCAAAGAGGGGCGTTAGAGTACAGATAGTCGCTGTGATGTTGCAGGCTGTGATGTGAAGTACTGTTGGATGGCCATGACTGAGCGACATATTACCAAAGAGGGGCGTTAGAGTACAGATGGTCGATGTAATGTTGCAGGCTGTGATGTGAAGTACTGATACTGAGCGACATATTATCAAAGAGGGGCGTTAGAGTACAGATGGTCGATGTGATGTTGCAGGCTGTGATGTGAAGTACTGTTGGATGGCCATGACTGAGCGACATATTACCAAAGAGGAGCGTTAGAGTACAGATAGTCGGTGTGATGTTGCAGGCTGTGATGTGAAGTATTCATGGTTCCAAGCAGGTCTCATCTTATCACACTTTCGAGAACTGATTATTTCATTCGTTGTAATTTCGAAGGTGAGTCATTTCCCCTTTCGATCCACTGAATCCTACACTAAATCCTCCGTTCTCAATACTGAACGAAATAGAGCTGTGTTCGACATGCCATTGACCATATAACTGGGACCAGTCACGAGCGAGACATCGGGAAGTGCGGACGTGTGAATGAGCTGAGGTGCGCAATATGGGAATAATGCTACAGCAATACAGGCTGAGAATTGGAAGATGGCATGGTGCAAGGCAGTGTTGGAAGGAAGGTGGAGTTGAGAGAGGAAGAGAAATTAGTGTTTATAAAGGACTGTTGGAGATTATGTTGTGTGCGACGGGTATTGCGACGCTGCTGGTGGTAGGAGGTATAGAAAAGAACCCGGGTCGTAACCAGGGACCGTTCGGCTGGGAGGAGCTTGAAGGGATCAAGAGAGTGGTGAAGGAAGCAAGCAAAGGAGAAGAAATTAAGGAAATGATGCAGGAACACCAGGCAACCCAAATGAAGGAGATGAAGGACTTAAAAAGTTTTATAAAAGAAGAAATTGGAGGTGTAAATGACAAGTTAGCGGAGATAGAAGATGAGGTAGGGAGCTTGAAAAAGAAGGTGGTGGTACTGGAAGAGGAATTAACAGCAATGAAGAGAGAAGTGAGGTTAGCGAGAAACGAATCAGCAAGAAAAAATGTGTTTGTGTATGGTGTACCTGAGGAAGGAACAGAATCAAAAGTGGAATTAGTATTGAAAGTGGTGGACATAGTTTCGAACAAAATGAAGATAAACTTTTCTGAAGTTGATATAGATGATATTTATAGAGTGAGATGGAACAAGGGACATAGGCCGGTGAAGTTAAGATTAATATCAAACCTGATGGCTGATATAATTCTGAGGAATGCTGGAAATTTGAAAGGATCGAACATTTATTTGAAGGCTGAGATAGAGAAAGAAGACAGGATGCGGTCGGATGTCTATAAGGGGCATATGTGGCGTGCTAGAGCGCAGGGATTGCGAGTCAAGATAGTGGGGAGGTGTCTGGTAACTTCAGGCAGAAATTGGTCGCGATCGTGGACACAGGAGGAACTGCTGAGGATGGAAAAATGTGAGGAGGAAATGAGTTGCAGAAATCGAGAGCAGGGCGACATCAGTACGGAGAAGGAAGAGAGAAGATGGGACTGCGGTGTCAGCGGGCAGGTAGCGAAGACAGCAGAGTCCTTTGTGAGTCAGAACAGCCCAGGAAGGAGTGAATCAACAAGTAGGACACTAGACCGAAGTGAAGTGGATACAGGTAGTGAAGAGGTGACGGGAAGGGAAAGGAGTCAGGGTAGTGACTCAACCTCCCCGAATAGGAGTAATGCAGAAATAAACCTGGAGAGAAAGCAGGCGTTAAATAAGGCGAGATCGTTAAGTTTAAAAGATCTATGGGGTGGGAAAAAAGGCTCTGGCACGGAAAAGGGGAAGGATGGGGGGGGGGAGAAGAAAGAGAGGGATGGGGTGGAGCCAAAAGGAAGAATCACGAGAAGTAAGGGGGGAAGTGGTGAAATGCAGAAGTATAGGGAGGGAGGGGGAGGAAATAAATAACTAGATATGGTGATAGGGATGCTGAATATTGAGGGGTTGATGGGGAAGTTAGGGAATAAGGAAATTGTGGATTTAGTGAAAGATGTTGAGATTATTGCTCTAGTAGAGACGTGGTTAGGGAAGGGGGTTGAAATTACATGGGACGGTTATAGAGTAGTTAACGTGTTAAGGAAAAAAATAGGGAAGAGGGGCCGAAACCCAGGGGGCATAGTAGTTTTAATAAGAAATGAGATAGCTGAATGGGTGGAGACGTTACAGACTAGGGTAGAAGGGGTAGTGTGGTTGAGAGTAAAAATGGGGAAGGGGGCAGCGGAAGCAATTTGTCTGGCACTGCTTTATAACCATCCGAACGATTCAGTTTATGCAAATAAACATTATTTTGACGAACAGATTGAAGAAATAAACACAATTAAAGGAATGTGTAACCGCGATTTCGGGCGTACATAAATAAAAATAATAACAAATGTTACCGCTGTTCGGGACAATTACGGTTACCATAAATAATAATAATAATAATTAATATAACCAGTAATAAATAAGATAATACTTAATCTGAATAAGGAGGTAGAAATATGACGCAGTGGCGGAGAATTCATATAAACCAAATACAGGGAACACTTACAGGCCTAAAAATGACAACTAAGACAGGATGTGGAAGCTGCGGGAAGCCCTTATCGAGGTACATGGAACGTATGACGTTATGGGGGAGAAAAGATTTACAAGAAACACCCTCTAGCTCAACTATATTAAAAATGACAAGAAAGTTTTACAAAATACAGTTCCACGACACAGAAACAAGACATACTTAAGTAACTTAACATAAAACTTGTTTTAACAATGAAGGTGATGCTACATTAAAGGTATAGTTTAAAACGAAAGTATTTAATGGATGAAAGACTTGAAACTACGGCAATTGGAACCTAGGGTAAACTCGGACACATCAAATTAAACTTTAAAATGACATTAAGCGAAGAAATAATGAAACACAAAAGGAATTAAACTAAATGAAACGAAACCAGAAAACATTGCAAAAACACTGAAATAACACATACCTCGGAAAGGCAGGAGCTCCCGAGGGTAGCCCTCGAGCGCGAACGCTCGCTAGGGCGGTCGGATGGAAAAGACGCCGAGCTCACGCATCATTTTTCCCAAGCCGGCAAGAAGACCGGAAATGGCCCGATTACAATCAACCAATAAGATCAAACTTACCCTAGATTCCTGGACCTTTTGCCAATAGGAAATCTCGTTACCATATATGGTAATTTTAACATCGTTAGCAATTACACAAGTTCTGGAACATTACGATTACAACACCAAAATTTCATCATAGGAAACCGCACGTGTGGTACAGGTACAGGATGCTCCAAAATAAATCACGTTACAAATTTTACAACAGATTACATAAAAACTACATTTAAAAAAATCACTTCAAACACTTTTGCATGTTGAAATGTTCATACAGTTCAATGTTTATTGATGTTTCCATAATTAAAAAAAATTTACAAACATATTTCAGTTACACAAAATTCCAGTAGAGTCCAGAGTTGCAAAAAAAATTAAATCCTTCAGACAAATAAAAAAATTAAATTTTACATTTCCAAACACACAGTAGTTTCAGTTCTCCGTCCCACCAACCGGTGACAGAATGTATGTAGAAGATGGGATGATTTTATTGGGGGATTGGAATGCGAGAGTGAGCAATAGAGTACCGGTGTACGGGAAAGAAGTAAAAGTAGACGGGGTACTGCAAAGGAAGAGTAAGGATAAGGTTGTAAATAGTTATGGAGAAATGTTATTTGAGTTATGTGCTATAGAACATTTATTTATTTTAAATGGGTGGATGAAGGGGGATAGTGTGGGAGATTTGACGTATATTACAACAAATGGAGGGAGTGTGGTGGATATAGGAATAAGCTCAGAGATCGCGTTAAGGAGAATAATAAGTTAGAATAGTTAGAATGTGGGTTGACAGAACATATGCCTATCAAAATAAAATTGAGAACTTTGGTTGCTGATGAGAAGGGAAAGATGGAAGAAAGTAAGGAGAGGTATAGGAATGGAGGATGGAAGTATGTATGGGATGATAATACTAAAGAGAAATTAAGACGGCATTTGAAGGAGGAGGGAGATATATTAAGGGTAGGAATTGAAAGAGCGGTAGAAGGGAATGATATGGATAACGTGCTAAAATTAATAGAACTCCCTGTATGGAGGGTGGGGAAGAAAGTGAGGAGAAGGGTAGAGTGAAAAAAGAATAAAATGAATGGATGGTTTGATGAAGACTGTAGGAGAAAACGTGAGGTTGTAATGAGAGCCCTAGCGGAGTTTAGGAAGGAGGGTGTGCAAGAAAAATGGAAGGAATATTGTAAATTGAGAAGGGAATATAAGGAGGTATTGAATGAGAAAAAAAGAGGATGGAAGGAGGCGGAAGCTGAAAAAATAAATGTATGTTGTAGAGAGAAGAAATTTGAGAGGATTTGGGAGTCAATAAACAATATCAGAAGAACGAAACCGGAGGGGAAGGGGGATAAAATAGGAGAAAACGAGTGGGCTGGGCATTTTAAAAGGATTTTAGAAGGGGAGAGGAAATTGGGTAGAGAAATAGACAAGTCACAAATTGGAAGGGAACTGGAAGTAGGCATTACAATATTGGATGGGGTGATAACAAGGCAGGAGGTAATTACAGTATTAAAAATGCTAGACCCAAGGCTGCAGGAGGTGTGAATGGTATTTCCAATAGTGTATGGAAAGAGGTAGGGGCAAATGAACCGATGTTGAGAGGGATTGTGAAATTCTTTAAAAGGTTGCAGGAAACGGGGAAATTTCCTAGAGAATGGAGGAAGGGGGTATTATGCCCTATTTATAAAAATAAAGGAGCTAGTAGTGATCCAAAAAACTATAGAGGAATTGCACTCCTAGACTCGCTGCCAAAGGTGTACACAGGGGTTTTGGCGAATAGGATAACAAATTGGGCGGAACAGTACGGTAGGATATCTGAGTTCCAAAATGGATTTAGGAAAGGACGTAATACAGTTGATAATGTTTGGATTCTGGACACTTTGATTACAAAGTATGTGAGGATAGCAGGGCGTAAATTATTTATAGCAGCGATTGACTTAGAAAAAGCCTTTGATACGGTCAGTAGGGAGGCGCTATTTTTGAGATTAGGGGAGGTTGGAATGTCGAAAAAATGAGGGTGGCAATTGAAACTATTTATGAGGAAGTGTTTGTGATGATTAAATTGCAGGATGGAAGGTTGAGTAAGTGTTTTGAATCGAAAAGCGGGGTGAGACAGGGATGTAAGCTATCCCTGATATTATTTATATTATTTATAAATAATATTTTAGAGGGTCATGGTGGAGACGCATGGCAATGCCCTTGGGTAGGGAAAATTGAGGTTCCGGGGTTGCTATTCGCGGATGACCTATTAATTTTGGCTTTGACGGCAAGTGTGTTGCAAAAAGGGTTGGACAAGGTAGTTGAATATACTAGGAAATGGTCTCTCAGAGTAAATGTAAGAAAGACTCAGATAATGGTGTGTAGGAAAAGGGGTGGGAGAAAGAATAAGGAAGTCTGGAGGCTGGAGCAGGAAGAAATTAAACCAGAGGGAAAAATTGAGTACCTAGGTGTAATAATTAGTAAGAATGCTTCTTGGAAAAATCAGTGTAAGAAGGCAAAACTTAAAGGAAGAGGAGCGCTTGCGGTAGTAGGGGTATTAGAAAAGAAATTTCCAGACGTTAAATACAAAATTCAGAAAACGGTGTTTAAATCATTGGTAATGGGCAAAATGCTATTTGGGGTTGAAGTATGGGGAATGGAGGAGGACAGGAGTGAACTAAACCAGGTGGTGGCGAAATTTAGCAAGATTATGATGGACCTGCAGAATTGTACAGCCAATGCCGGGGCCAGATTAGTCTGTAAAGAATCGATAGAGGTTGAAATAGCTAAGAGGGTGTTCAAGTACTGGATTAGATTGGAGAAAGGGAAGGATGGAGCGTTAGTACAAGAAACGTTTAGTTTTCAGAAAGGTATGACGAATGAAGGTTACTGGGTGAATAAGTGCAAAAAATGGTTACAAAAGATTGGATTGGGGGTATATGGAGAGGTCTGGGGGGATGATAGGAATAAATGGGTATGGGAAAGGATAAAGGGAAGACTACTAGATATTGAAAGACAGAGCTTAAGAGGGGAATGTAGAGAGAGAGTCTCTTTATCAGTATTAAATAAATTGGTGGAAGTAATAAACCCGAAAACGGAGTTTGAGGGTAGAAGGGATAAGAGAGGTTTGTATTGGTGGATATTGGGTGTTTCGAGGAATAGGGGATGGGTAGGTAGTGAGAATAGGGATAGATGTGTGTTATGTGGAGAGAAGTGGGAGGACCTGCATATTTTTAAACAATGCCGACCTTTGGCGGAGATAAAGATCAAACTACTAAATAAGAAGGAGCTGCATATGGTAGGGGAAAGCTATAAGATAACATCTTGGTTATGTAGAGAGTGGGAGAAAGGAACGAATATAGCGAAATTCTTAAATGTGACCAGAGCTATATTTATCAAGAAGTTGAGGGAGTAACAGGGGTTGTGCAGATAATGTGGTTCGTGCCGAGGGAGAAAGGGGGAAGGCATTCTGCTCAGAGGAATGGATATCCGCCCTGAGCGAATGCGGGAAGGGTATCATGGTAATCATGATATCAGAAGAGGGGGCTGTAGTGTTAGGGGAAAGGGGGTGAGCACCTTGCCCTGTGGAAAGGTGATCCGCCTGGGGCAAAGGGAAAGCCTGAGAAAATTAGGTAAGCGTTGAGAAAAGGGGAGGTTGAGTAGGTTTGAGGGTAGTGTAAAGCTTAGGTGGAAGTAAAAAAACAAAAAAAAAAGCGAGTTGACTGAGTGAACTAATGGACTTGGAATGGAGTACTGTCTGTTGGTGTGTAAATGAGGAGTGAAAAAAGGGATTGTTTAAGTGTATTTGTGTGAGGAGGGAGTATAAAGAAGGTATATGTGATAGAATTGAGATAGATTAAGTGGGAATGTAGTTAAGGAGAAAATGTTGGCAGTATGGAAATTATGAAAGTAGGTCATATGAAAAAAAAGTTAAATGGTGTAGATGCCTTGATGAGGGGTGTAAAATTGAGGGATTCTTGATGGGATAAGTCTAACAGTTTGATGTAATTGAGGTGTTGTAGACTGAGAAGACGGAATGAACTAATGGATTTGGAATGGAAACTGTTTGTTTGTTTGTTTGTAAGTGAAATGTTAAAAAAAAGTCAAATTGTTTTAAGTGCGATGATGAGGGATGTAAAAATTGTTAGTTGATGTTTAAGCCTGAAGCTTAATAAGGTGAGACGGTTTGATATGTGAAGTGTGGTGCGGTAGATGGAGAAGACTTCGAATGAAAAAACTTTGTCTGTGTGAGAAAAATAACAGTGTTAATTGTTTTAGGTGCGTTGATGAGGGATGTTAAATGGTTGTTAGCTGATGTTTAAGTCTTAAGTTTTATAAGGTGAGATGTAGAGAGCGGGAGTAGTGCGTGAGAGGTGAGGGTGACGTATCAAGGGAAGAGGGAGGGGTGGGGACTTGACCCCACTCCAAAGAAGTTAGACTTGAGCATGTCTGCACGGAAAGGAAAAGGATAGGGAAGGTAGTGTGCTGACAATGGACAAGAGTATGTGTGACGTACATAGCGGAAGTGTGTTGCAGGCCATCTGTTGGGTCTGGTTTCAGCCAGGGTGGCTTGTAACACATGATAAGGAAAGGAACACAGTGTTTGTCAGCGAGGGTCGGTGAGATACGATACCAGTTCTCACGTGGCAAGGCTGGTGGCTGCTGTAGACGGGTTGGTGGGCGTGTGTTCCATACCAGGGCTGTTGCAGCGACCAGTCTAATTAATTTTTTTAGGTGGTAATCAGGGGTTGGGCTTAGGGTATTTAGTACTGCGGTATCGTCCTGCATGTGTGCTGGCTATCCGCGTACGTGTGGAATGATACTGAGTAGATGTAGAGGTAGTTAATGTAGTTAAGTAGTTTTAAGAGAGATGTAGTTGCTATTATTGCTTGTTTTCCTTTGTTTCGCTCTGTCTGTCTTTATTGCCTGTAAGCCGATGGTGTACACTAGGGTGGGCAATAAAGATATGTATATATGTATGTATGTACATAACTGGGACGTATAAACATTCATTTTGACAAAAATGTGTCTCATCTGTAATTAGCGGTACAAATTTCCTTCAATCTTTCTAAAGGGATTCGTTAGATTCAAATAAATTTATCTTTATCAATGTAAGTTACATTTATTGAAAGACATATTAATGATCTACCCAGAGGGAAGTTCCCATTTTTTGTCTATCCGGTTCTCGATACAGAATATTCGTAGTGAGTATTGTCTCTTCCCAAGTTCACACTCAGAGTCTAAATTAATGCTCGTTTTACTGTCGTGATATGTAAAAAATTATTTTAATCTAGTTTAATTTACTTTAGATTTAAATCTTAATTTCTTTTCCCGTGTCGCCTCTGGAGAGGCCTGGTGCAGGTCTTTGGATTTGATTCCTATAGGCGACTTGCGCGTCATGATGAGGATAAAATGATGATGAAGACGACACATATACCCAGTCCCCGTGCCAGGGGAATTAACCAATTATGGTTAAAATTCCCGACCCTGCCGGGAATCGAACCGCCATCACGCTAACCATTTAGGCATGGAGCCGGACAATCTTAATGTTAAAAATATACAAGGGACTTTGCTTACTTTTTGTATTAAGAAATGTATTAGTGACACAACTAGTGATCTATCCGCCTGTAGTCGACAAAGTGATATCCAAGATACGCAGAATGAATCAGCACACAGAAGATTAAAATTTCATTCTTGGAGAAATCTTCCTCGTGAATAGTCGAGATTTTCTTCTAAAGACGCAGAGCGAAGTTTTCTGTGAAGCGTAAAGGATTTCACCTTATTTCTTGACTTGGCATAAGCCCAAAAGCCTATCTCATGCCTACAAGTACGGGTCGTGAAAGCATCAAATAATGTTGTTATAACGTCCGTCCTATATGCTAGTTCTTGACAGACACCACCGTGTCGGAATTACGTCCCCCAGCATTTCGTAAACGTGGCAGACACGGAGTCGTTACCTTTAAAACACTGTTTACTCTACACTGTGATAAAAGTGTACGTGTTTTGTCTGAGGGTTGTAGCATTGCTCTGTGTGTTGTGCTGTACGTTTTGGTTATTGCTTTGTCACTCTCGTGAAGGTATTCTCACACAATCAGGGTTGGCGGGGGTAACAAACCGAATAAATCGTAATTACATTCTTACTCGAAGGATTCACCGGACAATTCGAGGCCGTTACACCAATATAGACCCTACAGTACTCAGAAGGTAGCGTGCTCGCCTTTGGTCACACAAAAGACCTGTACCTGGCGAGCCAAACATGTTCTAAGACACTCTGGGTACTAAAAGCCATACGCCATTTCATTTCACTCAGAAGGTATTCCTGAACAATCTCGGAAAGTTTGTAGGTGGAGTTCGTGCTCAAGCTGCACACGTTCTTAGCAGATACAGTTTTCTCATCGAACGGCAGGCCCTCAAGATAGTTTTCCGTGGTTTCCTATTTTCACACCAGGCAAATGCTGTACCTTAATTAAGGCCACGACCGCTTCCTTCCCACTCCTAGGCCTTTGCTCTCCCATCGTCGCCATAAGACCTATCTGAGTTGGTGCGAGGTAAAGCAAATTGAAAAAGTATTAATTGTTAGAAACGTAAAATGCAATACGCTATACAGCGCCTCCACCTCTCTGGGATACAGAGTAGTAGTACTTCCACCACCACAATTCGAGACATCTCGAACCAGATATACCCAGAATAATACTTGATGGCGAGGCTGATCCTGATGTTGCGACAAGTTTGAAGCCATGGCGACACTACAGAGTACGATGCGCAACTATTTCCTCACTTGCAGTATGTCTCCTCGTATGTAGAGCACTCCAATAACTCTACAGACTAATCTCTTAGCAAATATCGAGAAGAGAACAACTCATAAATGTCCAATTCCTCATTTGCTAGACAGATATGAATGGGTTCTTTAACAGTAGCGGCGATTGGGGATTAAGAGTCCGGGGGCAAAAAATATACAGGCAACAAACAGTACCCGGGTTTGTGGGATATAGCGGACGGGGGTGGGGGTGGAGGATTATATACATCAAAACTGAAGAAACAAGCTATTTTTCTCCTATATTTTCATTCCCCTCTCTGAAGGGGAGGGGCGAGTCACCTTGAAGGTTAAGCCTTCACCCTGGCCAGGAGTTTCGGCTGGTTGGAGAAGGAACGATAGTGTGAGGAGGAGGGTAATTCGAAGTAAGGAATGAGGAGGTGTGTGCGTGGATATTATTTAAGGGGATGTGTGCAAGGATTGAAAATTCAGAGGGGAGTACGAGGGTGGGTATTGAAAAGGTGAAGTGCAAAGTTGTGATAGAAAGAGGAGAAGTTTATAAGGGATGTGAGCAGTAGGCGAAGAATGTCTGGTGGGTGGAGGAGGTGGGGGAGATTAATTGGGTGGGGGTGGATGAAACCCTAGCTCGTTGATGAAACCGCATATTGGGAGTAAGTGGAGGAGGAGGGGCAGGCCAGGGACGCCGACGAGGTGATGTAGGTTGGGTCAAATGTTGGGGAGGTGAGCGGGAGGGTTCTACTCGATGGTGGCGATTGTGGAGATGGATTCCATGAGCAATGAGGAGTTGATTGTCTGCAGACGTCGGAAGTTGGAGGCGCACAAGATATGTGGGTCCATCGGCGTTGTGGATCCTGAACGCCCGCCGCACGGGGATCCCTGCCAGGCGAAGTTCGTGGACGATGACCTCAGTTGAGAGATTCGGATCCACGCCGCAAACAACACAGCTGTAGTTCATATGCTGGTCTGTCGGCGGTGATGGTGGAGAGGTGGGCACGCTGTATCTTGAACGGCCGCATTTTCCTCAGCAGGCGGCTGGTTTGTTGCATGTTGTTGAGTAAGGGAGGGTGGAATGGGGAGAGGAAACGTCATAAGTAGGGAGGAATGGGACATAACGGTAGTAGTTAGAGTAATAGTAGAGGAAGCATGGACAGAAGTGTTGGTGGTGGTTGTGATGGTTGAAGTGGTGGTGGTGACGGGGGTTGTAGGAAGAGAGCGATGTCAGGGGAGACGGGAGTCCATGGGGTAGCATGGGTATGGCGAGGGGCTCGAAAGCGTCATCAAAATATGAACGGCAACGTTCCACACGATGCGTGGAGAGGTCGAGGTACACACCGTCTTGGAGCAGTTGTTGTACGGCATCTTCTGTTGGAACTTGAACGAGGATCCGACGAGTGGGAAGACATTTGTCCTGCACCCGAGATACGTTGGTAATCGGGAAGCAGTTATTGCGAAAGTTGTGGAAAAGTTCTTCATCCGAGTAAGTGAGCACGACATCGTGAAGTATGCAGTTGGGCATGATGGTGATGGGAAGGCCGACTTTCTACTTGGCGTCAGCCGATATGCTTTTTTAATTTTATTAATAATCTTGACCGTAGTGGCCGTTATTTGATCCGTATTGACTTGATAACAACAAATATGTAGGTGGATGTTCCGCCCAGTCATAATAAATATTAATTATTTATATTGATTTAAGCACCTACATAATTGATGCTTTTTTTAACGCGGCGGGATGTAGAAGTAAAGATGCGGCGTCACCAGGCCGAACAAAAAGAAGAAGTGGTGTTAAATACGGAGGACTCCACATTAGAGACTGTGGTAAGATCAGCGATCGTTGCCAGGAGTCTTGTATGAACAAGCTACAAAATGGTGAGTTTTTTGATGCTCTCTGGGCGAATTTCGACAGAGAGGTAAAAGTTGAGAGTTTACCAATTTAAGGCGGTAATAATAGTTTTTATTAAATATTTTGATCCAGTACTACTCTACGCAATAAAACTTTCACCAAACGAAGAATATTACGCATTTATTACAATTAAATAGAAGTACGGTGTGATTATACAATTAAAATAATTTAGTATTTGAGTACACACTAACAAACTAACAGACATTAGTAGTTAAGAAGTTAAGAACTAGAATTTATGAACGAAAGGACCACGCTCGGGACAGCTCGATACGTCTGCATGGCTTTGAATCAAACTACGAATATTTCTATCCCGCTTTCCAGTGACCTCAGGAAATGTGTGATAACGCGCCCGAGTACAGACGAACGCGAGGAAGTAGTGATGAAGGCGCTTCGCAGCTGTGTTAAACAGGAACTACAAACATGTTTGTTTGTTTATTAGTTTGGAGGCAGCACCATTACATTTAGTGATAAGTCAGCACTCGTGAGGCGCGTAGTCAAGTACTGTGGCGTGTGATCGTGTGCTCTCTTCATTTCGAGTGTGATCATTTTACATTCATTTGGGTTACATTCCCGATTTCCGCGAGAACACAAAGTAATGTCGTAAGGATTTAAACCTTCCATTCCTTCTCTCTATTAAAATTTTATAATACATCATTGACTGAAATCGATTTGATTCCATAGTATTTGCTCTTCGTTTCGTATTGTTTTTAGCAGTTGAGTTTAAGGGGGCGTGGCATGTTCTGAAGTCTGTAAGTGTGACAGAAAATTGTGTGTATAGTTAAGGAATATTCATGGGTACAGAAGCATAGGACAATGAGTGCGACCACTGCTACCTCCTAACAGCCAAAGGAAAGAGGACTTACGGGGTTGCGTGACTTACTTCTATTTCTTCACATGCATTGAAATCAGAATTAGAAATCAGATGTGAACGCTGTTGGTAACAACAGTAACTTCGTCAACTCGAATCTGAAGAGCGAGGAAATTCGCACAGTTCATGCGAATATAGGCATTAGGTTGTTCATATGAGGCATGAACATGAAAGCAATTGTATTCATAGTGCCGGTATTCTGTCGTCCTCTCTGGTGTAGTGGTTAGTGTGATTAGCTGCCATCACCGGAGGCCGGGTTCGATTCCTGGCTCTGCTACGAAATTTGAGACGGGGTCTACTAAGGGGGGTCAAATGAGTGGAGGGGGGTTCCATTCCCTCCTCAGCCATCCTGAAAGTGGTTTTCCGTGGATTCCCACTTCTCCTCCAGGCAAATGTCGGAATCGTACGGTACCTAACTTAAGACCATGGCCGCTTTCTTCCTTCTTTCTTCCAATATTTCCATCCCCCCACAAGGCCCCTGTTGAACATAGCAGGTGAGACCGCCCGGGAGGGGTATTGTTTCTCTTTCCCAGTTTTATCCCTGACCCAAAGTCTCACACTCCTGAACACTGTCCTTGAGTCGGTAGAGATGGGATCCCTCGCTGAGTCGGAGCGAAAAACCAACCCTGCAGAGAAAACGGATTAAGAAAGAAAGAAAGAAAGAAAGAAAGAAGGAAAGAAATAATGTAGTGATTACAAGTCACGAGTAATTCAATTACTTGTCAACTCTGGTTAACCAATTTGTATAGCGCCACAGCAAGTAGTGGAGACTTAGCACGTGCTGTAAAGGTAGCAGGGGTGTGTATATATATATATTTGTTTACTTGCCAAGGTCATGAACACTGAGTTATGATTCATCCGCTTGACGTGCGCATTCTTCAGTCTGACAGTCTCTTCAGTGTCAGTAGTATAATACAGGGATTCGGCGGCCACCTCATCCTCCGGCTCTCGGGAGAGGCCTCCACCTCCCGCGGGAAATTTGAATTTTGACGCGAGATTTGAATTTGTAAACAAAGCCATGTGCTTTTTAACAGCTGTCATCGACAACAACGCATCCTAACCTCACTGCTGCCATCTTGACGGGCCTAAACCTCAGTGGTACCAACTTAACCTAACTAGCGCGAGATTTGAATCGGTAAACAAAGCCACGTGCTTTTTGACAGCCACGTGCTTTTTGACAGACAACAACGCATCGCTAACCTCAGTACTGCCATCTTGACGGGCCTAAACCTCAGAGGTACCAACTTAACCTCACAAGCGCGAGATTTGAATTGGTAAACAAATCCACGTGTTTTTTGACAGTCACGTGCTTTTTGACAGACAACAACACATCGCTAACCTCAGTACTGCCATCTTGACGGGCCTAAACCTCAGTGCTACCAACTTAACCTCACTAGCGCCAGGTTTGAATCGGTTGACAGCGTTCATCCGCCATCTTCAATCTATAGAGCAGAGTGCTGCCCTCTTTAGCTACTTACCTTTGAAATGTGGTGGCGGATAATTTGAAAAATGCTTTTTGACAGCAGCCATCTTTGAGCACCGTGCTGCCCTCTTTAGCTAGATACCTTTGAAATGTGGTGGCAGACAATTCCACGTGACAGCAGCCATCTTTGAGCACCGTGTTGCCCTCTTTTTGGTGGCTGCAAATTCCACGTGCTCTTGTTTGGAAACAAACTCACGTGCTTTTTTCTGACAGCTGTCATCCGCCATCATGCATCACAAACCTCAGTGCTGCACACTTTAGCTAGATACCTTTGAAATGTGGTGGGTGCAATTTGAAAAATTCTACATTCTCTTGTTTGGAAACAAACCTATGCGCTCTTTTGAGAGCTGTCAACCGCCATCTTTAATCCAGAGAGAACAGTGCTGCACTCTTTAGTTGAAATGTGTTGACAGCAAATTCAACGTGCTCTTGTTTGGAAACAAATCAACGTGCTCTTTGACAGCTGTCATCCGCCATCTTTAATCAACAGAGCACCGTGCTGCACTCTTTAGTTGAAATGTGGTGGCGGCAAATTCCACGTGCTCTTGTTTGGAAACAAATTCTACGTGATCTTCAGCTGTCATCCACCATCTTTAATCAAGAGAGCACCGTGCCGCCCTCTTTGTGGAGGCGGATAATTTGAAAAATTCTTTTTGACAAGCAGCCATCTTTAATCCAGAGAGAACAGTGCTGCCCTCTTTAGCTACTTACCTTTGAGGCGGTTAATTTGAAAAATTCTATTTGACAAGCTGCCATCTTTAATGAAAAGAGCATCGTGCTGCTATCTTGCGGGTAATTATTACGTCACAGCTGTCATCCACCATCTTGCTTTGCTAACCTTAGTGCTGTCCTCTTTAGCTACTTACCTTTGAGGCGGACTATTTGAAAAAATCTATTTGACAAGCTGTCACCCGCCATCTTGCATCGCAAACCTCAGTGCTGCACTCTTTAGTCGAAATGTGGTAGCGGATAATTTGAAAAAATTATTTTTTGACAAGCAGGCATCTTTAAACTACAGAACACCGTGCTGCTATCTTTATCGTAGTAGCGAGCAATTTAAAATCTAGATGCTTTTTTCTAACAGCTGTCATCCGCCATCTTTAATCTAGAGAGCACCGTGCTGCCCTCTTTGTGGTGGTGGTAAATTCCACGTGCTTTACAAACCCACGTGCTTTTTTTGACAGCTGTCATCCGCCATCTTTAATCAACATAGTGCAGTGCCGCACTCTATATTGTAGCGGATGATTTGAAAAATTCTTTTTGACAAACAGCCATCTTTATTCAACACACTTACAGCTATCTTACATCGCTTACCTCGGTGCTGCACTCTTTAGTTGAAATGTGGTGGCGGTAAATTCGAACAAGTTTAATCATACATCGGGGGAGCTAGAGTAAGCACGTGCTGCAGTGATGACGTCATCATGCATGTTTAGACTTGTCCGTTTTCTTAAGAGTAAGTCGGTGTAAAGGAATGTGGTGGCGGTAAATTCGAACAAGTTTAAACATGCATCGGGAAAGCTAGAGTAAGCACGTGCTGCAGTGATGACGTCATTGTGCATGTTTAGACCTGATCGTTTTTCTTAAGAGTAAGTCGGTGTAAAGCAATGCAATAAGTACAACATTTTTGAATGCGATCAAATATTTATTTACAAATGTACTACAACAGTGTTCGTTTTTGCTGCTGACAATGTTGGTATGCTTCTTAACAACGTATGCTTCTGAAATGCCTCCTGCAACATTCAAATTAAACAAAACATTTAGAAATATATTATACTAAGTATGTTATGCTTAACAGAGAAGATCATAAACTTCTTACCTTGTTGTTATTCCTTTTCGGAATCATCATCATCATGAGGTACTAGAGAAAGTTCATTCATACACTGTGTACAGTGTTCAATCCTCGGATTTGGTCCATCCCAATCATCATCACCATTTTCTCCTCGAAGCTTGTAATGTCGTTGACAAGTTCTGCATAAAGCTACTTCGATCGACATCTTACTGTGTAGAGGAATGATGCCCCAAAATTGATGTACGTAAGAGGCAGCGTACGTAGATAAAAATCCCGGTGGTATTGAATAAGATGTTTCGGCATCGAAGATCTATGTTTAAAGAGCATCTTAATAGCCTCACTCACTCGTGTAAGATAAATAAGATGTTGCGTATGAGCATGCACATTTGCAGTTTTGTTCCATAGCGTACGATGTCGAAGCACACACTAATGAAAATGATAAAGAGCTATTCTTATTTACAGTCTCATAAAAATATTCGTTAGCGGATGGTAAGTAACATCACTCATTTGAATAATAAGACAATGGGCTGCTGTGTTAGCAGGAATGTTTTCAGATGTTTCAAATTCTAAACGAATATCAACTGGAGATTCTTTTATAGATTCTTCATGATAAGAGCAGTCTATAACTACAATCGGTGCTTTATTTTTAAATTCTTGAGGTGTAAATAGCGGACGATCTTCTTTCTGATAATACGATGATTGAAATTTACAAAACATGTCATAGAGCATCCCAAACTTATTTTTCTCAAAGTTAATGTCTATGTTTTCGTAGGGATACGTAATTCCGTTGTGATATAGTCTAACGTGTCTTAATTTACAGTGATCAAACAGTGAGCTATCTGTTTCGTGATTGAATTTACGATTAGTTTGAAATCCAAAAATAATGTACAAGGACTTCTCAGTAAAACGTGATGTTTTAACAGCCCAGCTATGCTTGTTTGTAGGCGGTAACACAGGATATTCATGCAGCTCCCAACTTCTAAAACGTATAGATAATGGTGTATCATTTTCTACAATCTTGAGCAATCGAAGTTTTTTACGATCAGATAAGGTTACATGTGGAATTCTCCACAGTATACGATGTAGTGTTATTTTCGATTCTACTGGTGTTTCTACTGCTTTAAGAGAATTGTAATCACTTCGATCACGGATTAGAATAAGCTCTTGTTTTGCGTTGATTATAATGCGTGTAAAGACGTCTGCGAATCCAAAAATATGTTTCAGTGATAACATACCCGTAAAAGTTCCATCCTCATTAATCATCCAGTTGTTAGTAGCTTTTGGACACCATCCAGCCATCCGCAAAAGATTACTTTCTTCAGCACAGAAAGAAGGGTAGAGTTTCATTGCACCTGTAATACCAACATTCTTCGTTCGACCTATTTCAACATTATTTACTTCATATCGCTCTTCAGAAAAGAGAAAAGCTAGAGCACGGTTGTTTAGTTGTGAAGTGCTTGGTCCACTTCCACCCGACTTTTCTAGTCGTCCTTCAATATAGAGGTAGCTTTCGTGTGGTAAGGTGTATACATCTTGCTGATTAATAATAAAATGAATTTCATCATTGTTATTTAATCCAAACGTAAAAGGTTGATAGGAATGAAGCTCACTTCGTACTACACCTTCACGAATTTCTACTGTATTCGTAATGTCTAGCATTTCTTCCATTCTGTTGTAGTAGTGTATATCCTAAATCTTGGAGTATCTGCTTATGGGTATCTGTTAACTCGATGAGTCTCTGCACACATGTAGTATGTCTTCGGAATGTACACCGTGTTTTATAGATGATTTTCATACTGGTTTAAGATGTAGTTTGTAAGCTACGTACGCGTGCTGATCTAAATGAATAAGCTGATTATGTTTATTTACAAGTCTAAGAGTAATGTTGCTAATGTGTTTTACAGACACAGGATGATAAAGAACAACTGCTGGTTTCTCACAAATAGTATATCCACGTTCCTCTGTAACAATAAAGTCGTGCAAGACGTGCGAAGTTTGTAGATTACTATTCAAGTCTGTAATAATATTACAAGCAATGTTCACATTATAATCATCGAAGAGTTTTATAGGTTGATCAGACTCGTAACGTACGTTCGGTAGGAGCTCCCTCGATGAAAATCCAAGCAGTGGTCCAATCGAATCAGGATGTGATTTGAAGTCAATCTTAAATGATGATTCAATAACACATTTATGTGTAATGTTGATTAAAGTGATTGAGAACTTGTAATTATGATTATTAAAACTATATTCCCCAAACTGATCAATTAACGTACTTTCAATATAGTCGTGAATATCGTCTACTGTAGAACTACCTGAGGGTAGTATTAGCATATACTCATCGTAATAGAACTTGTTTACACCATCACGCACATTATAGATTTTATTGTAGCTTTCAAACGATACTAGTCCAAGACTATGCGGCTGATAGCCAAGTTCGATTGGTGGATTAAATAGACGGTTGTTTCAGATCTTATCCACGTACAGCAAACGTTCTTTCACTGTTCGTCATCACGTAGACACTAATGCACTTTCTCTACTGTCTGAGTTTGATATAAGAACATAAGACATAATCGTCCGCATATGCGTGTATTAAAGTTTTGCACACGGTTTTTATTGTAAACAATGTCTGCACTGCTTCCGAAATAACGCATGAGCTCAAAAGGAGGAGGTAAGTCTCCATACCTATCAAAATACCATACTTTAGATTTACGTTTTACATAAGCAACGTAATGAGTTCCAGGTCCACGACTGTCGTCCAAGTTAATTACGGCACTTTCACGTTCACGTGGGCGCATATACACTCCTCGAAAATAATGAATTCCTAGTTGTTTAGCAAACGTAAGAACTTCATCATGCGTTAGAGCTCGATGTGGCAGTGCATTCAGTAGACGTTTTTTGGAGAAATGTAGATACCAAGCCCTTTCTTGTATGGCGCTAGCTTCATGTTCACACCTTTGCCTCGTAACGCAATTGCCTCCATCGTCTTGTTATGACGTTCACTCTTTTTCAACTGTTGTTTCGCTTCTTGTACAGCTTTGACAGTTCTCGCTACAGCACTAGCACCACCTAGCAATGACCCTAAAGCTGCTAAGCCAGCAAACAGTGCAGGAAGAAATCCTCCTCGTCTTGGTACAGGAATAATTCGTGCACGTTTACTAAATATTGCTCTGCACTTTGGAGAAATTCTCGCTCTTGCTGCGCGTAACGCCTTAGTAATAGCTAGACGAGGATTGTATTCCCCTCGAATAGCTTCTTGCGCAGCCTTTATAACATCTTTCCATCTAACAGTTTTTACTTTTTTCTTCTTCTTCATGTCGTTTGGATATCGTTGTTTCACCATGCTGTACACGACTTTACTAGTCAAGAGCAAATCATAAACTAACCGTTGCCTCTTGTTTCGTTTAATATATATATTACTATTACGTACTTTATGATTCAGTTGTCATGAAGATTATAAAGCAGCAAGACACGCTACCTGTTACCGACATTGTACCACATCTCTTACCTAGTTCTAGTACAAGTTCATGAAAACGTCATGGAACGTTGTTTCCTTTTATTGTTCGATGTATTATATCAGGTCCGTCGGGATGCGGGAAAACAAATCTTTTACTCACACTTATTACTTCTGTAAATGGTGTACGCTTCGAGAATATTTACGTTTTCGCAAAGTCACTCTATCAACCGCTATATACTATTGTACAAACTGTAATGCACGATCTAGTTAAAGATGGAATAAGATATTTTAAATTTAATTCGCATGAGCAAGTACCATCACCAGACGATGTGCTTCCTAATTCTCTTATGATCTTTGATGATGTTGCAACAGAACAGCAAAACGATATTCGTGCATTCTTTAGTATGGGTCGGCATAAATATGTTTATTGCATCTATTTGTGCCAAACCTATTCTCGTGTGCCTAAGCGACAACGCAAATGTTATTGTGCTTTTTCGGCAAGATGAGCGCAACATGCGACATGTGTATAACCATTATGTTAACACTGATATGACATTCGATGACTTTAAACGTATGTGTGCTAAATGTTGGTCATTACACCGTTACTGCATTTTAGTTATTGATAAAGAAAGTGATGTACAGCATGGACGATATCGCATGGGTTTCGATCATTTTATATGCATTAACACAGAATTACAGTAACTACTTGATTAAAAACCATCATCATGTTAACATCTAGCAAGGAGATCACAAAACATATCATCCAAGCTCGAAACAATATTCGACGGAAATTTAAAGAGCTTAAACGTATTCAAGCAGACACGGATTTATTTTTAAAAACACAACTAAGTACACCACTCAAAGAAATTTTTAATTCTAGTTCATTACCGCAGTCTACTTCAAGTTTTGCTTCTATGCAAACATCATATCATAAAGAGAAGCATGAAGGAGAAGAAGAAAAGCATAAACAAGATAAGGAAGAGAAGAAGCAGGATGTAGATCAAGAAGAGGAAGATAAGGAAGAAGAAGAACTTAATGATACATCACCATCTAAGCGTGTTGAGTTTTTAACTACAGATGTTATTGCTGAAACACCTACTACATCGACGCAAAATCTACCATCTTTGTCTGAGGTTATGATTACACCAGAGTATCGCAATCAGTTTAGAACTTTTATTCAAGATACCTATGGATCTCTCTTTGCACCTTATATAGAAAAACTTTTTACAGGACAAACTGACACTACCTATGGTATTCGCTACGAAGATGACTGTTTCTGGATAGGAAATTCAAATGTTAAGATTAATAACAACAAACTCATTGTGTTACCTATAAACCTACGAAAGGACTCTTAGAACTTCTTTTCTCACGAATACCTGATAAGGATATAATTTTACAAGATGATCTTAAAAAATATCAAGCAATACTTTTTGCTACTGACGCAACACGACGTAATTACAAGAGAACAGAAGCTGTAAATGCGAATAAGAGTTACAAGTATCGTGAGTTTATTTCTAAGCTGTTTCCGACTGCACGTAGTCTTGATGTTATCTACAAGCCTTTGTTGCCGTATGTGGATGTAAGATACTGGAATGACCCAAACTTACTCGTTGAACGATTACAACTTTTAAGAGCATCGCAAGAGGCTGGTCACACTGGTCACGGATCAGAAATTCTAGAAATAGAAAGAGAACTACGTTATGCCGGCATTATTTTGTAATGGCTCGTCAAGAGAAGATCTCACCTGTAAAGGTAAACATCGCACATGAGTTACATAAACCAGCACGTCGCACCTACTGTCGAAGACGCGTTATTACACGAGGAAAAGATGATCTCTGGCAAGCAGACTTAGTAGAAATGATTCCATATGCCTCTAGTAATAAGGGGTATAAGTATTTACTTATTGTTATCGATGTGTACTCGAAGTTTGCTTTTGCACAACCCGTGCGTTCTAAAACAGCAGCTCAAGTTAAAGAAGCATTTAAACATATTGTTGAAGAATCGAAACGCTGCCCAAGGCTTCTTCAAACTGATCAAGGTAAAGAGTTTTACAACAAGGATTTTTCTTCTTACCTCAAGTTACTTGGCATTCAACACTACTCTACGTTCAGCAATCTCAAGGCAAGTGTTGTAGAACGCTTTAATCGTACACTCAAAACAATGATGTGGGGAGAATTTACAGCACAAGGTTCATATCGTTGGATTGATCTGCTACCTAGACTTTTATCTACCTACAACGATACACCTCATCGCACTATCGGAACAAAGCCACGTC